>NW_027396667.1:29063-181733 GCF_047715775.1 Aspergillus undulatus
AAAAAAAAAAAAAAAAAAAAAAAGAGAGAGAAGGAAAGGAAAAAGAACTGCCGAGTCATTTATAAAAAGAAAGCAATTCAGTCCACTGGGCGGGAGACTGGGGTATGCAATTCAATGATACGCAAATAATTGATCTCACTTAATGACCGATCCTAGCTTCCGCCCTCTGCTTCACTTCTGCACTTCCTGCGCTCCTGCACCTTCTTCGTCTCTTCCCTGCACCTCGACCTCTTGGAGCCGGCCTTCTGGTCGTCAACGGCGGGTAAGCTGAATTCTCATTCCTGCGCTGCTCAACCTCCAGGCTGACTGTTCTCCGTCCCAAAGGGCCAATTACTGCGCTCCGTCCTTCGCTTTCCCCCCCCTCCATTCAGCCCATCTCCATCCTCGTCTCGCTTCTTATCTACCAACCGACCCCTTCCTGTCCTATCTATCTCACTTCCTTTCTGGTCAACTCTCGTTATCTATTCTTTTCTTCTTCCTCTCGGCCTTCCTATTAGAGGAGCCCACGAGATTACCAACGCCAGATCATGTCTGGGTTGACTCTCGGGGGAGGTTCTGGCCGTGTGCGACCGACACAAGCCGCTGCCGGCTTTCCCTCCACGCACGATTTCGCCGACTTCGATCGCTCGTCCTCGTCTAACCGCAATCCCAACTTGCCCTCTAACCATTTCGCTGCGCCCTCGCAGCTGTCTGATGATTTCTCGCTCGTGACGCCCTCGGACTCGGCCCAGGTCCACGATAGCCTGCTCCAGGACTCATTATTTCCCGAATGGGAGGCTGATGCTCCGAAAGGGCTCGACAGTCCTGATGAGATGCAGAGGAGGGATCCATTAGCGACTCAGATATGGAAGCTGTATTCTAGGACCAAAGCTCAGTTGCCCAACCAGGAGCGCATGGAAAATCTGACTTGGCGGATGATGGCATTGAGTCTAAGACGGCAGGAGAGAGAGCGCGCTCAGCAGCAGGCTCGGTACGTCATTGTCTTCCTCAATCGAGTCGACTTGCTTTTTTTTTCCCTCCACTAATCCTTTATAGTCTCTCCAGCAAGAATAGTTCCGTTCCTGGCATGAGTGGCATTGCTCAGCAGCTCCGCCTTTCTGATCGTTCCAACAATACTCCGACCACCGCTGCGGAGGCACTCTCGGACCCTATGAACCTCGACGACTTCATCATCCCTTTTTCCCCTTCCGACAACCCATCTCCTACAACGAGAACCTCCGAGGCAACCTCTGGCGCCATTCCGATCAAGTCCCGCAGAGACCAAGCAGCGTCCGAGGCCACTCCCGTACCTGCGTCGTTCCCTCACCCCCCTCAGGACCAGCGGAGGGAAAGCGAGTTTGGCTACGTGCCGCGTAGGGTACGCAAGACGAGCATTGACGAGCGCCAGTTCTTCAATCTGCAAATCCCTTCTCGCAAGCGACCGGCGGAGGCCTCTCCTCACGTGCCCCCCGTTTCCAACGGCATGTTAGCTCATGACCCGGATTTCGCTCATGCCGTGCCAGAGTATAACCTGGACTCTTCGCATGGTCTACCCCTGCATCAACAAATGAACGCCCAACACTTTACTAATACCCACAACCACAATTCTCCTAGCATGACATTTGCCCTGGATACTTTCAACCTGGGCGATGACCCCATCCTCTCTTCGGCAGGGCCGTACCAACAACATTTCACCTTCTCCCCGAGCGAATCGCCGATGACTAGCGGGAACCCATTTGCCAACCTCTATGCGCAGACTCCGATAGCGTCCTCTCTCAACTCAACTGAGTTCTTTTCCCCTCCACCTTCCGGCTACCAGTCGACTGCCTCGACGCCCCAGCCCATTTACGAAGGTGAACAGACCAAGTATTTCGACATGCCTGTCGATGCGCGGACACAGCGCAGGGTTGTCCCTACTTATGTTACCCAGCGGTCAAACCTGTCTGCTTCTCTGCAGCCCCGGTACATGTACAACCAAGGGAGTTCGTCCCAGGATGTTACACACCAGAGTGCACACATGAGTGGCCCGCCCACGCATTCACCGGGCTTTTCTATTCCCCAACATGTTGATCCGACCCAGGTTCTGAACCCGAATGAGTTCAATGGCAACAACGCCGCCATGTTCACTTTTGGTGCTGATTCGGATAATGAAGACGACGATAACCAGTTCTCGAACCGTGGACTGGCAATGCCCGCCGAGTTTAGCGATGAAAGCATTAGCGATATGAATGGCAACATGCCCTGGGAGACGTCATATCCTGGCTCCTTCCAGTCGTTGCCTGGATTCGCTGCCCAGCATCGAAAACATGTCACTATCGGGTCCACCGACATGACGGACACTCCCAGTGAGTGGAACCAAGGCGGGAGCCTTGGTCGAACTCATGGATCGGCTGCGTCCGTCAGCGAAGTGCGCAACCGGGATCAGGGCCCACGACGACAGAAGATTGCTCGTACATCGTCCACTACGAACGCGAACCAGCTCCTTCGCCAGAGCATGAACCCGTCGGCCCCGACTTCTCACACATCACCCAACACCCCACCCGAGTCCGGCTTGAACAGCGCTGCCCCGTCCCGGCCCGCGAGTCCAGGCGGAACCAAGCCTGGTGAGCAGAGTGGTCCGACCACATGCACCAACTGTTTCACACAGACCACCCCGCTCTGGCGGCGTAACCCGGAAGGTCAGCCGCTGTGCAATGCCTGCGGTCTGTTCCTGAAACTACACGGCGTGGTGCGGCCACTGTCGCTCAAGACCGATGTGATCAAGAAGCGTAACCGTAACAGCGCCAACAGTCTGGCAGTCGGATCTTCACGGGTGTCCAAGAAGTCGGCTCGCAAGAACTCGGTTCAGCAGCCAGCGCCTACCTCTAGTCGAGCCCAAAGCAATACGGCCTCCGAGTCTCCTCCGGCCATGCCAGGCGGATCGTCTCGCGGTCCTGGAGTTGTTCCCATTGCGGCGGCCCCACCTAAATCTAGCCCAACAACGACCACATCTCCAGGAGTGACGACCCCTCGCGGTACGGTGCAGGTGGCGCCGAAACGTCAGCGTAGGCTGGAAAAGGCCGCTGACGTTGATTTGGCTGACGACGCCAGTCGATCTAGCACGTCGTCTGGTGGGCGGTCCAAGGTTGTCCCGCTGGCTCCGGCGATGCCTCCAGCGGCAGTCAACCCAGCCAACCACAGTATTGCTGCTGGTCAAGGAGCAAGCCAAGAGTGGGAGTGGTTGACGATGAGTCTGTAAATGCTCACTCTTGTCAATCTACCGCCGTCCCACAAAACCTTTTTTTTTTTTTTTTTTTTCCCTTTGCGATGATATTTTACACAACATAGACCTGATGACTACTGAACTGGGATTCTCGCTAGAACGGCGTTTGGTGATACGAGCGAGAATATCGGTCAAGATGGCTTCACGACGCTGATAATGGTTGACGAGTGATGCAATTTCGGTTCGGTTATTTGTCGATGGGTCTTCTTTACATTAATTGTGACGACGATCTACGAGACTAAGATGGCCCGAGACACGCAACTGTCTGTCTCTGGATTGTTATGTCCGCTTTGTTTGTGCTTGACCTTGTGATTTCTGCTTGATACAACCGCGTCTGTCCGGAACCTGGCCTTCGTTTGTTTGTCTTTTCTTCGATTTCTGTTTCTGTCTTGTGTTATTGTTGCATTCGAGGCCAGGCCGGGCAGAAGTGCGCATCTCTTTGATTTAGTCATTAATAGATACGATTGCACAGGATTCTTTATTCCGTAGGCTTACTTATCGTAAAACTGCATAGTTAAAGCGCGGTTGGCATTGGTCGAGTCGAGAGCGCGCACGTGATTTCACGTGATATCATAAAAATTTCCAGAGCAGCCATTCAATCCATCTCTCACGACAACAAGAACAACCCTCAATTCAGAATCAATCGAGCCATCAAACTTGCTCGCCTATACACTATTTAAATCCACTTGAGCTGAAATCCGATTTTTCTCAGCGCCCCGTCGTGTCGTCAACTGATACTGCCGCCACAAAGCCACAGCCACAGCCATGGGTGCCAGCGCCAAGAGGAAGAAGGAGAAGCAGAAGGACTTCCAGGTACGTCTTCTCTCCAGCTAATGAGGAGATAAATGCTAAATGTAACTCCAGAAACCAAAGCTCAAAGTCGGCAAAGCAAAAGCTAAGCCTGATAACTACACCGATACGAGCTTTAAAACGAAGGGTACGCTCACCACCTCGTCCATCACGAGGAAAAGATGATGCCAAGGCAGTTGGGATTGAATTGAATACCCAGGTCTACGCTATCAACCCAACCCCACACACACCAGTCCCTAGCAGACTCAACGCATCTCCCATATTTCCATCACTGTCCCGATCAAGGCTAACAACAATAAACAGGAATAACCCTAACCCAACAATCCCTAACCCTAAGCGCCCCCTCATCAAGCACCCAATTTACGCACCACCTCTCCCTCCTCACCTCAAAATCCGACTCCCAACGCCGCGACTCACTGTCATACCTAACATCCACGATCTCCAGCTCCCCAACACACCTGCCCCTCCCCAGACCCGTAAGTCTCATTTTGCCATCCCTCTACCCTCTCATCCTGGACTCGAACTCGGCTGTTCGAACGAACCTCTTGAAACTATTGCGGGTTTTGCCGGAACATGATATGTCCGATAATGTCGGGTCTTTCATGCCGTATGTCCGCGCCGGCATGACGCATCTTGCGGCTGATGTGCGGGTTAGTAGTGTTGAGGTACTGGGTTACTTGATTGGGATTGCGGGGGACGAGGTGGTGGGTGCTGCGGGAGGTTGGGTCAAGACCCTGAATTGTTTTCTTAGTGTGCTGGGGTGGCATTTGCAGGCGGGGAATTCGAAGTGGACGACGTTGGCGACAGGGGGATTAGTACCAAACGCGAATTCAGCACCTTCGGGAGGATCAGGGGGTTCAGGAGGATCAAAGTCCTCCTTCGGCAAAGCAGGCGTGAAGGGTCGGCCGCAAGTGCGCTTTTTGACGGTCCTAGGTGAATTCCTCGGTGCGGGTATCGGATCGCCTAATGATTTTGGGTCTGATATGGATATGTCTACCGATGAAGCTGGTGGTGAGCTCGGCACTGGTGCTGGGGCTCGCTTCCCCATAACGAATCTCTCCACGCACCTTATCCCATCTACAATTGCGTCGCCGTACATCTACCTCAATCTCTTTGGGGCGCCGCGCGACGAGGAGGGCGAGATGTATGAGACGAGGGAGGACCGGTGGCGGGTTTTTGTTTCTAGGGGGTTCCTGACGGCTGTTGAGAAGGGGGTGGAGGGGGCGAGGGCTGAGGGGGGGGAAGTTGGACGGGCGAGTGTGGGTGTTTGGAAGGTGTTGAAGGAGGCGAAGGAGGTTGCTGGGGGTGTTTGAGTGGAGGGGTTGTATTTACTGCATAGGGTTATTATTTCTAAGCGGTGTTAGCGGTGTATGATGGAGGTTTCAAAATGGTATCAAATCTTGACCTTGATCAACATAAGCCGTGGCCTTTCAACCTTTTATATAGATATAGATATCATTTGAAGGACAAGCCAGGTGATGGAGTCTACCTATATCCATCTACATAACAAGCTCAACTCACCACAACCCCTTTCTCCTTCCCTACCCCTCTCTCAGCATCTCCCTTCCCCTCAACCCCATCACCATCAACCCCCTCAACCTCCCTCGCATCATAAACCTCATCCGCAAGCTCCGCCCTATCCACCTGCGCCTCGTGCACGGGCCAAATTAAACTTGAGGTGACATAAACCGCACTGGTCCCCACAAACCCCAGCAGCCAGCCAAACTGATACGGCCGAATTCCAACCCCCACATCAATCTCCGAGTTCACACTATTAATCAACCCAGGCAACGACGGCACAACACCCACCAGGAACCCAACGATGGCGCGCCAATTCACAAGCCAGTCGTTGAACCTATACGTCGGATTCGCGGGCTGATAGAGTGCCAACGTATTATACTTCCGGCCTTTAACAAGCCAGTAATCCCAAAGCATAATCGCCGCAATGGGACCGAGGAAGATCGCATACGCACTCATGAAATTGAGGAAATTCCCTGCAGACACAAGAATCTTCCACGGTACAAGCGCCCACGATAAAAGCCCACAAATAATCTGTCCCCTTCGCAAATTAACATGTGTCGGAAAGAGAGCCATAAGGTCATTCGCAGCGCTGATTGAGTTCGCGCTGATGTTCACCCCCAATGAAGCGAGAGCGAAGGAGGCGGCGCCAAAGAATCGTGCCGCTCGGCTGGGCCAGTAGCTGATTAGTTCGAGCGGGTCCCAGGGGATAGCTGGTGTGTTGTAGCGCGACCAGCCGGCTGATGAGGCGGCGATGCCGATGAATGAGATGAAGGTGAAGATTATGGGGAGGAGGGGGATGTATAGGAGTTGCCACTTTACGCTGACGCGGGAGTAGCGGGAGAAGTCGGACTGTATCGTCATCAGTATCGTCAGTATCAGTATTAGGAGGCTAGTATCAGTAGTATAGTATGCTATCCTTCCAGGATAGGAAAGAGGGGAGGGTCGATATACCTGATTAACACTCAAAGTAGCGTAATTCCCCAGCACACTCGTCATACTCCCCAACCAAACCCACGAGTACTCCACCCCCTGCACAGTAGCCCTCTGATCGAAAAGCGGCCCCTTCCCCTCAGCAACAAGCGCCCAAATCAAGATAGCAACCCAAGCAACGGGCACAAGCACACTCTTAACAAGAAACAACCAGCGCAATCTATTCGGACTGAGACACAAAAACGGAAACTGCACGAGCCAGAACACAAAATACGCAATCATCGTATTCGTACTTATCCCCTGCTCCTCCGGAATCCCATTCCGCATCGTCAAAAAACTCGGCCAGATCGCCCCAATCATCCCCTTAACCGCATTCGCCCCATTAACATTCTGAATCGCGAACCAGAAAATCGCCAATATAACCCTCGAAACTATAGCAACATAACTGCCCCAAAACCCCCAGCTTGCGCGCGCGATCACGGGGAAGGGGATGTGGTAGATGCTTCCGACTGCGCCGTTTGCGGCGATCACGAAGGAGATTATGAAGAAGGAGAGGGCGACAATGGCTAGTGATTCGCGCCATGAGAGGCCGACGGCTATTATGCTGCTGGCGAATTGCCATGTTGCGGCGTTAAAGGCGTCGGAGATCCAGTATGCTGTTCAATTATATCAGTTTGTATAGAGGGAAGTGTCAAAAGTGTCAAGTGGGTACAGATGAAGCTGAGCGGGCCCCAGCGGCGGGCGGCGCGGGGAACAGGGTCTAGATCGAGATTCGTCCAGCGTGCGTTGCCGGCTGCAAATGCCGATTGCGATTGTGCCACGCGGAGGTGGAATTCTGGACGGCGGAGCCTCATGATGGCAAGGTAGTCAGACAAATTATCTAGCTGAGAAACGAAGAAGACAGGGATGGAGGTCGATAATAACTGTTCTGCTCGTCGTCGAGCTGCAGGAAGATAAGCACAAGCTGCTGCCATTGGCCGAGCTTATCTATCGAGACTTTATCGCATTTCTTGTCTCTTTTGAAGTAACTATATCCACGCTGTTGTAGTATCAATAGCCAGCCAATCCTCAAACCCTTCTTACGCCACTCATTCAGACTGCCAGTGTCAGATCTATTCCTCCCCCGGAAGCCTCACATCCTCCCAACCTCTCCCATCACCGATCCCAGGCAAGCTCCCTTTTCTCCGAATCCCCTTCCACTCATCAATATCCATCCACCCAATCTGCTGGAACCCACCGAAGCCACCAATCCAATAAACATTCGTAACCACCATCTTCGCCCAGAAGCTCGAGTGCGGCGACCCAGGCCGCCCAGGCAACCACACCTGACTATCAGGATGTTTAGCCGTATAGCACTCCCTTAAAGCCCTCTCCGCCCGCCAGGACACAGGGCTCTCAAACTTCTCAATGTAGCCAAACAACGTAACGCGAGGCAACCCCGCCTCGCTTAGCGGGAATCCAGGAAAGAGCGGCTTCGTGTTGTTAACGTGATCCCACCAGTCAATGGAAAGAGACAAGTTTGAGCCTGCAGCGACATTGTGGAACGTTGTTGCCACGCGGAGGGCAAGGAAGGTCGGATCACCATTCCCTCCGTTGCCAATATCATATGGCAGGGCCTCGTCGCAGTCGGCGAAGTATTCCTTCAGACTTATCGAGTGGCCAGCGACCGGAGGAGGAACGTTGCTGCGCTCGGGGAGAGGGTTCGGGAAGATCGTCGAGACCACGCCGGTCGATGAGAGAGCGAGGAGACGCCGGGCCATCAGGGTCGAGGTAAACCAGGACGGAGGGAGAAAGGACGATTCTGTCAGTATTTCTGTCGATGTGGAGTCCAGGAAGAGGGCGTCGCCGCCGAGACCGATACTGCCTTCATTCAGAGGGTCTTGGTTATGCTCCTCAAACCCATCTAATCCGGTCAAAGGAGTGGCCATGATGCCATAAGATAGAGTCCCAAGCAAGCAGAGTCCGTGGACCAGCTTTGCGATCGGAGGAGCCATGGTGGGCTGGCTATTACAGATTGTAAGAACAAACGAGTGAAAAACGCTGAACGGTTCCTTATGAAGAAGCAAGTAGAAGTAGAGAATAGTAAGCTATACCAGTCTATCTTCCAGCTCTCTAGAAGGGAAGAAGAGGAAGAGTAAGGCAAGTGAGGGGAAGCAGTAGGGAGGGAGTGCCTTCTCCATCCGAAACCGAGTGGCATGAGCTGATCTCATGATCTTATCTGATTGCGCTAGTCCAAATAAAGCTAGCTTATATGAGTTGTCATGTGATATATATGTGACAGTATTATTATTATCATGTAATCATTTTGTTATTCTGTAAATTGCTGCCTTGCTGCCTTGCAAGCTGTCAAGACATCCCTTTCCAGTGGTGCTGCCTCTCAGCCTAGGCTTACATTACAACATCTCACGACGTCGCCACTTGGGCCTCTGTCTCTGTCGCCATGACTCACTCATCTGGCTGGAGCCTCCGTCACCATATCCCGAAATAGCAAGCCGGCTTATCGGGACCGATACCGGCTGAATGGAGCTGGGCGCACTGCACAGTGAGTCAAAGGCTCAGGATCATTACCCTAGTCTCACGTTACCACGGCTAGAAGTGGGCGAGGGGCACCACCTGAGAGTGTAGAGACGCCGGCTCTGGGCTATCGTTGGCGAGTTAGGCGTACAATGGAATGAGCTCAGCTGAGCTACCTAGGTGGCACTTGGGGCCGTGGCCCCGTCAGGAACGAAGCTGCCCTTGTTAGTCCAAGGAAATGGAATCTCAGCTTACTTGTTTAACGCAAAAGAGACGAAGAAAGACAGGAAATATAGAGAACTGTTGAACTGGCGTATGTGCAACATGAACCACAAATCAAAGGAAATTAGTAGAACCTAACAAAGCCTGTCATACTCCGAGGGCCAATAAACTCCACCTGATCGCGAGATGCAATCCTAGAGGCAATCCTATCCCTACTCCGTGGATGAGACAAGTCTAGACACTCGAATCAGATCAGGCCGCTAAATCAATCCATTCCATTCCCTCCCATCACTCCAGTTCGTATGATAGAGCGAAAAGCAAGTTAAGTGACATCAAAGAAAATGGCAAAGAACGCAGTGGTCCACCCCAGCATACATCATACACCAGCGAGCTGGACCAAGCTCACCGAATATAGGTCAAGGTCATTATAGACTCCCAGCTCCGAAGCCCAACATTGGTAGGAGGGTATATACAATGAGTAAAAAAAAGACAGGCTTTTTCCCGTTGCAAAAAGGACCTTGAAGTTCATGGCGAACCCTTCGACCCTGACCTCTCCCTGTGCGCCGTCAATGTGCAAGGAAGAGAGCAACTCGGTCGACAAGTTGTAGAGCCGAAACTAAAGTAAACATTATGCAACAGGCGGTGTAAATAATAGTAACTTTTCCTTTTTATAGGAAAGAAAGAGGACCGAGAGCGTAGGGAATGAGTCTTCGTGACAGGACCGTCCTGTCCCATTAAGGGTTCACGCGGAAACCGGGATGGAGCGCAATTTTCCTTGCCTCACTACCACAGCATGCACGTTTCGTCCCAATTGGACCGGACAAGGGAGCACCAAATCCAAGAGAGCTCAGTGACGGAAGGGAGAGGGGGGTTTCAGGTTGTGACATGCGGAGCAGGTCCGCCATGTTACCGTCCGGAAGGACTGTTCCTTCGGTGTAAGAGTCTGAGCGCATTAGACTGCGCACATGTTGCTGTAGCTGCAGATCATCAGATCCGGCACGGCCACGTTTGCGGCACAGGCGCCGAGGCTGGTGACCGACCGATTTCTGACCCGACAGCTGACACAGACTCCGGGCTGCTTCATGGGTAGATGTCTGATCCGAGGGAGTTTCCAGCGAATAGCTAGACATGTCAGGAATGCGGCTACCCGAGCTCAGATAACTTTCCGGAGACGAGGCACCGCTGTACGAGATCTCATCGATAGGAGAAGCCATCGGCATGTGCTTCCGGTTCCCCTTGATCGAGTTGCCAGTGCAGCGCAGAGTGGCCTGCATTGCCAGGCTGGGCAAAGTCGGCGCTGAAGACCCAAAAGAGCTGGATGACTGAGAAGACAGTGTCGAGACATCCGAAACCATCGACTCGGGTGACGACGCAGATGATGTCGAGCGAGCCAGAGACGACCGACGCATGAAGGTAGGGAAACCATCCAGTGCACTGCTAGCCTTTGAGCACAGCGACGGGCGCTGGTCATAGAATGACCGCGCCGTGCACATGCTCTGGGACATGGCAGCACACATTTGACGTCGGTAAGTGGGGCGGTAGCTAGCACTCGCAGCAGGAGTAGAAGCACTGCTCGATTGAGGGGTCAACTGAGGCGTCGGCAGAAGGGGGAGTCGGGGCATCGATGGTAGGGATGGGAGAGAACCGTCCGATCGGTTCAACTCCGGGAGCTGAGAAATCGAAGGGAGCTCTGCATTCACAGGGGCGTAAGCCGGTCCCCTCGTGCAGGCACTTCGCGGCGAAGGAGAATTCGAGGCGAAGCCGCCGTCGAGTCCATTCATGCTCGTCGGAGTCATGGGCCCGTTGTCGACTTCATCCAACTCGGGTGTGAGCCTAGGGATGACGGTGCGCCATGACAGGCCGTCGGAAGAAGCCATGTTATTCGTGCCCGAAGTGTATTTCAACACGATATCCGTCCAGCGCTGGAAGGTTGCCTCAGTAATGTGAAGCTTCCAATCAACGGCCTCCAAGAACATCAGCTCATTCTGGTTGATTTCGAGCGTGGGGAGACCCGAAATCTTGCTCCAAGCACGGGCGGAATAGTTCCGGTCCTGAAGATATTTTGATGCAAGAATCAAAGCCGCCAAGAACATGCGTCGGCCACACTGCATAGCCCGGCAAACCGGCTTAGCCCGTGACTGGTCCTGAGGCTGTTCTAGACTTGGCACGTGCGATTTGATCTTGATCAAGTAGTAGAGCGCTACCTGCAAAGTGCTGTAGCTAGTCCGCGAACGACGGAGTGTTTCTTGGATGAAGGTACGAAGAGGCAGGACGCCCTTGCATCCTGTTTTTGAATCACTTTGAAGTGAAGCCGCGGATAAAGGCCAGATGATTTCGACGATCGATGACGCAGTGTCTTGACAAGCATAACTTAGCACCATCCTCAAATAACTATTCAAGATTTCCTAACTCACCGACAAGGTTATCAACAAAGTTGACCTTCCGCTCAGACTGCCGGAGCAGACAGGGCGGAGGGCGCGTGCTCGATACGCCGCTAGACTGCAAGCTACTGCTGGTGCGTCGGGGATGCTTACGCAACTCCGGCGGAACAGCGGCATCGGCAGTCGTCGGGGCAGGGCCCCTGAAACAACCACGCACACTACTAGTGGCACCTAGTCTTCCTCCAGCCTGGTATTCACCCTCATTTTCCCAGATCACATCAACGGAGCTTGTCGATGACGAAGAGATCGAGCTTTGGGTGGATACGGCGTCTAGGGAGAAGACCGAGGAGGAAGAGGACGAAGCCGAAGAAGAGATCGATGAGGCATATGGATGCGCATACTGCGCCTTGAAGTGCATGCCCTGGTTTGAGTCTCTCAAACCTAACACGTCAATCCCGGTCATATCCGAAGTACTGTATAGTCTCGCGACCCGAACACCCTCTTAAGTATTATCGTTAAGAGTAGACCGTTGTCGTAGGATCAACAGTGGAATGTGGGTAAAGGCGATGTGGCGAAGTTATTGTAACCGTGAGTTTGTCAATAAAACCGTTATGCAAGTAACCGTGAACGTGAAGCGATAAGACAAGGAACCGTCTTGAGTTCGCAGGCGACGGCGAGCCTTAAGAGCGATAATACTCCAGTTTGCAACAAGAGTATCAAGAGTTTCAAGAGTGTAAGAGGGTTATATTGTTGGATGCCGAGTCATCCAACAGGAGGTAGTGGCGGTTAGATAGTTATTTGTGGAAGTCGGAGCAGATGACGATAAGAGGGAGAACGTGGCAAGGAGTGGAAGGATAAAGGAGTCACCGTCTGTTGTTCCGATCACCTTTTGTAGAGTCCAAGTAGATCAGGCCGGATATCGTGAGGTAGCAAAGAGACACGTTTGTAGGTCAACGTGACTCTTCTTTCAAGACAATAAGTTGTATGCGATATGACTCAGTAAGAGACAGCAACCATGTCAGAGGAGCCTCGGAGATCTGGGGTAATGGATTCTGCAATAGAGGTGACCGGAACAAGCGACGAAGCAACAGGGTACATTTTGAAACCGAGAGGCGAATGTGAAGTTATAGAGGAAGCCGATAGAACGGCGGACAGACTAGCAAGCAGGCAGGTACGAGGGTCGACCGGCGCTCGTCCAGGCAGTCAGCTGCTATCGGGGAGGCAAACACGAGATCAAGCGACGAGGAAAGAATCGGTATGAGGCTCGAAATAGGCTAATGTGAGGAAGACCTAGTCAGCAAAGAGGGTTCTCCGAATTTATGGATCCTCTGGCGCCTAGCTATGACTCCCAGTGAACGGGCAGAAACCAAGGGTCCGCCGTCTGGTGACTATAAGGCGATGGCGGCGGAGTCCAAAACAAATGACTAACCCGGTGGGGGAACAGTGAAAAAGAACAAAACTCGAAAGGTCAGGCAGAGAAAGGAACAGGTGGTGGCACAAGAGAGGAACGATTCAGAAAGGGCGATTTGCAAGACAGACGAGATCAGAGGGTTACTCACCGTGGAGTGGCAGTGGCAAGAGTGGCGGAACTGAGGAAGAGAGCGGATGCAGGGACCACCGGATGGCGAAAACAGAACAGCAGACAGGAACAGAAGAGCAAGCAGAGCTATACAGACGCCAGAATAATCATTGAGAAAAGGAAAAGCAGTTGTTGAAGGCGATAAAGATAGAGAGGAAGGGCAGGAGAGGGAGTCTGGAGTAGAGGCAGCCCTGGGGGAGAGAAGAAAAGAGGAAGAGTCGAGAGTCTGGGGACGGAAGGAAGACGCCGAGACTGCCAGACAGCACGGCGACGAGTGCGGATAGCGATGACTCTTCTCCAGCCTCGACTGCAACTGAACACAGCCTGCCCCTATAATTACTCAAACTTCTCAACAATCTCCTCCCAGCCTTAATAATTAATTCAGTATTCACTATTCACTCGCAAGGCTTCTACTATCTTTCTCGATCTCCCTAGAGTCTACTTCATCCGACAGCAACGGCGCTTTTCGTGACTAACAGAATACTCTATGAGCCGGCCGGGTCTTTGAATAGCATGATCCTATCGTGATACTATATGATGATAACGGTCAGATAGTCAGATAGTCCTCCGTAGTCTCTCAGTCTCGAATCTCTCCTTGAAACTAGATACTATCCAACGTCATGCTCGTAGCTCTTGACTTGATGGAAACCTTCATCGCAGGTTCGACTTCCACTTCCATACTTCAAGAAGACTAGCAGCGTAGCGCGATATCGGCTAGCTGGCATGAACAAGATGCGATCGTGGTTGGGTGTGCTGTATGCAGTTCCGAACAGAGTAACCCAGTCTCCATCGCGCCCGTCTCAACGGCATGAACACCCATAAATCGAGAAAAATCGTCCTGAAGGCGGCCAACCACCAACCAGTGAGTGTGAGCCAGTGACGCTGATGCGGAGGTTGAGGCGGCCCAAGAAGGAAAAATTCGGAGGTCAGCCAACCACCACCGCTGGATTTGCCAGCCACGCCACCACCCCTTGACAGTTGGCTGTTCTGCCAGTCAGGCTGAGCTACCTATCTACGGTGTACCAGGCAGCGCTCAACCAGGCAACATGGAGCTCTGGATAGACCATCAGATGGATAACTTTAGATATGTTCGTAAGAGTAATCGTCACCGAAAAGTGGCCGCTAGAGCGGTTCCGTCGCCGTCGCACGCAGGTTGACAACTGGCTGTGGAACCAACTTACCAAGTCTTAGTCCAGGCAGCATCTTCCAGATGGCCGTCGTGCACCCAATCGTATGTTGCTGGAGCATATGCTTTGCAGGGCGCTTGACCTGACTCAGATCTTGGTTCTCACGAGCTCGCAGCTCTGCCAGCCCTCGTGATCACGAGAGCCTGAAAGAGCCACGGCAACTATAATATAACATCCAACACCAACAGCCACCAACTGACAACATGAGATCGCATAGCCGACCTCCATGTCAGTATGCCGTAGAGTCATACTGCCTCTTACCAGGCATACTCCCAACGAGGCCGCGCAGACAGCAGGCTGAGCAAGCAGGGCAGGGCAAGACAGACCAGGACAACTAAGAACAGTCAAATCTCATCCTCAAATCTCAGGCAGCGCAGCCTTGGAGTCAAAGTTGGAGAAGATGAAGACCAAGATTCCCTACTTTACCCGCGCCCCACGTACTTTGAGTCATGCTGAAAAGCCCACTGCGCCCGCCAATCACAAAACTTCTATTCTCAATCTGTTGAACGGTCACGTTGGCTTTCCCCGCGGTGGGCAGAGTTAATGTTAGGTTTAGAATTAGTTCTCTGTAACAGCTGTCTTGAGACTGAGGGGACTTTTGCGTTTCAAAAAGTCGGACAATGTTCACTGTTCGCCAGGGCTGTCCTTGCTGCATCGTCCACTCAGTCGTAACTTGGAGCAAAGACAGAATATGACCCGACGAAAAAGAGTCGGAGCAGAGGAGAATCGCTTCCGTTCACCGGAGACGATCCTAAAGCGGCCTAGAGTCCTGACGGATCAGGAAGGTGATTACCTGCGCCACTTTATGAGTAGTTATGAAGCTATGATAAGTCAGGATGCGCTCATTGTGTATAAGTCACGTGGATTTATTCGCGGTCGGTCATGCGACGGCCCATGATATGAGTATTATATCTTTGTATCAGAAAGGCAAAACGACTGGCAAAAGCGGCACCCACCGTCATGGTTTGGTAGAAGCAAATAAACTGGGTAATGCGGTGATGATGAGCAACCTCCAGATCAAAAGATCCAGTTCTGTGATTATATATTTTGCAAATTGGACCATGAACTTGGTACTCCAGGACGCTTCAACTATACCAGGAACCCAAAATCAACCGCCCATGGGGATCGAAGGAGAGATTCATTACTATTATTCGTATTACCTGAACGAACGCCCTGTCGGCAGCCCGGCACCGCTTGCACCGCTTGCACCAGCCGTCCCCGTCCCATCCTGTACAACACAAAGCAAGTACTTCTTATCAGGGACGACCACAATCTCGTGCTTCTTCGTCCTTAGCCTCAGCAGCTTCACCTCGTCATCATTCTGCCCCTCAGATCCATCTCCTTCGCCATCAGCCCCAGTTCCAGCTGCAGAGCCATTCCCGTATCCTGGCATAGAAGACCCCTGAATCTCATTAGATGCGCCTGTGTTTGTAGTATCTCCGTCACCAAGCGGATGCCAAAGCGCGAAACTTAGGCTCGACGCGCTGGACACGAATGCGAAGATGTGTGCTGCGAGGGACTCTGCTTGGGTGGGTTGGTAGGGTTTCGTTGGCTGCTGCTGCTGTTGTGGTGATGTAGGTGACGAGGTCGAGGCGTTCGTAGAGGAGGGTTGTTGCGTTTGACTAGTAGTCTCGCTGGAGCTCGGGCTCGTGGGTGTGATATCTGCAGTTGTAGTTCCAGTCGTAGCTGCTTCGACACCTGTTTCCTCCGTAGCCGCAGCTTCAACCGTGGCCGGAGCCGGCGAAGACGTCTCGCTTCTTGTTCTTTTCGGGGACGACGGCGCCAGGCGGCCTGTTGTCTGAATGATGGAGCCGTCTTTGCGGGAGAGGATGAGGGTCGATTGGACTCCGGGGCGGGAGGTAAGGTGAGAGAGGAGGGCGGAGACGTGTTGTGGAATCTGGAGTGACTAAAGTGAGAAAATTATTAGTCGTCCTGTTCTCCTCTGCTCTTGTTTAAGCAAGCTCGTGAAGGAAAAGCGTACTGTGGTTGAGTTCGCCATTGTTGAGGCTGCGGGGGTTGCGATGTGGTAAGGAGTGTTATTTGGTTGGTTGGTTAGAGGTGCTGCGTGCGCATCAGGATTCTTTTGTAGCATTTAACAGAAGCTTATAAGAGTTGCTCAGCTGTAAAGTTGGTTGAGGTTCATTGAAATAATTTGATAGTGAGCATATGAAGCTGGCTTTTGTTCTGTTGACAACAAGCAGTGCGATCGACCGCGGCAACAACACGATGACTAAGCATTTCATGGTTTCCCCAAGGTTAGCTGGATTAGGGCAGACGCCAGGAGTAGAGTATCCAAACCGAGTAATTAGCGATCACCGGTATATGAACTACCAGTAGTCATAACGCAGTTAGAAGTGAGAGAAAAGGCAGAATTGCAAGCTACCCGTTGCATTGAACCTTGCCTGACGAAGGAACGGGCATTGTATATCTGGTTGCGGAAGGCCCACCCGTGTGCAAAGGATACAGCTGGGAAGGAACGACCGTATCGGTCGCACCTTCCTTGAAGTTCGAACATTCCTGGATTGTTGGAAAGAACGGTACGTATCCCTGATTCCAAGAGGGAAGCTATCCACACCACAGGCCGGGGCCAAATCTATATACAAAGTGAATGAGCTAGCTACCTGCAGGTATTAAAAAGTATTGCCAAACAAAGCAAAGCACAAGGCACTGGTAAGGACTTTACAAAGGGATCGACATCGAAGCAGCAGAAGTATGGGTGGCAAGAGGATATAATCTTGCGATACAGTACTGAGACAAGATATGATAATAGCGAGCGACGGGAAGCCACCTGGGTGAGGTTGAAGGAATGGTTGAATCAACAGCCACTTCAACGTATTTAGGCCATAACACTCGACTGATCTGACAGCCAATTAAGGCCAATGTCATCCATCATCTCCTCGAGCTCCCTGTCTCCGTCACTGATAAAACTGCCCTTATCGAAAGAGTCAGGGCTCGCAATCCAGCTTTCCGGACGGTATGGGGTTCGTCCACTGCGGGGGATTTTTTCGGGCTCAATCGACGGAGTCTCGGAGGAAGCAGTGTTAGTTGTCGATGAGAAGGACGTGCCCGTAAGTGGGGGGGTTACTCCCAGCAGACTTGATAAATCCTGTTTGACGCCAACGTCCAGGGCCGCAAGAAGTGCGGCTTGGAGGATTTTGTTCTGACGTTCGAGATGCTCGATACGGCCCTCAAGTGAGGGGTTGGGCTTGGGTTCTGGCGTAAGATAGGTTTGGGGCTCGTAGGTTCGGTGATCAAGTGAAGAGACATGCGTCTGAGGGGCCCTTTCGAAATCACGCCTCCTGTAAGCTTGTTGCGTTGCAGGCTCGATGCTGCCGGTAGCTTGGTGTTTCTTCAGCGAGCGACCCCTCTCGGAAGTAGGCTTATTGATAACAATGGGAGCTGGGTTTCCTCGACGGCGCCGCCCGGACGACTTGCGCGGCGAGTTCCAATAGAAGTCTCCGTCTGGGCCTTCATCGTCCGAAGATGGTAGAGGTGTTTCCTCTTGATCGGGGAAAATTCGCTGTACGTGTGGCCTCTCATGCTTCGTTCCAATTTTCTGTAAACTCTTCTTGCGGTGCACTGCTTGATCTCCGCTGCGTGTCGAGGGCGACATATTCTCGAAATTCTTAATGGCGGCAGTCATTGTACTTGCCGGGGCGGTGCAATATCGTCGGCTCCGGTGAGCTTGCCGAGAAGGGTTGGTTGGTGGAGGTAACCTGGGAGGCGGCGAGGAAGGGCCGCGCGAGACCTTTCTTTGATATTGTTGTTGGACATTGAGCTGAGAACTCTTACCCTTGCGCAACAGTGGTAGCTGATCCTCTCTAGGAGTCTGGGATGATTGTGCGCCGATGACTTGATCCTTACTTGAGTTTCTCTGGTGGCGACTGGTAGCGAGGTCCCTCATTATCAACGAACGGACCTTGGCCTCACGAGTCCGCCCGGCTTTTCCTAATGAGCCGCGTCGAGGCTGGATAGGCACCGGTGGTCCTGCGAGCGTGTCATGGTTTGCTGCCGTGTCTTCGGGGCTTGTCATGAGTCTAGGGAACGGCGAATCGCGGCCACGGCTAGTGCCGTTGTTCCTTCCAGGACTGGAATTCTCCGAGCTGCTCGGTGATGAGATGTTGATGTCCGGCGGCATACTTCTCGGGGTACCTGGGTCTTCGTGTCTCGTGTGGAGCTGAGCTGTCGGACGGTTCAGGGTCACCTTCTTGTCGCGGTTACCGTGGAGTCGAAGTGGTTCGGGAACCGAAGGTAGAGGTTTGACTGGTGCCGGAATAGGGAAAGCATCAATGGCGCCTGGCGGCAAGGACGAAGGACGACGGTTATGTTTGGCTTGTGCATCTTGTGTCTCGAGACCCCTGACCGCACTTGCAGAGTGTCGTTCGGGTCCGATTGTAGTGGGATGCTTCTTTTCACCCTTAACCTGACCATTTTCTCGAATCTTAGGCAAACTGCTGGATGAATTCCTGAACTCGCGGTTGTCCGACTCAAAAACAGAAGCCAATGCCGGAGTGCTTTGAGAGCCTGGCACTGGTGAAAAGCACCGATTTGGGGTTGGGGATCGAACGGCTGGGGCGCGGAATGCGTTACTACTCGAGGTACGCGTGGGCATCGTATCAGGGAAGAGTTTCAGGACCGGCGTCGTTGGTGCTGACGGACTCTTAGAACTCGTTGACGAGTTGTGTCGGTGTGACTTAGTAGGGCCTTTTGATTTCGATTCTTCTGGAGACTGCTCGAACTGCTCGTTGTCAGTATTGACTGATGCGTCGACGCTAAGGAGTGAACCTCGACTCACATTTTGATTCTCACTTGATACCATCGACTGAGCTGGCCGATTGAACCGCGAGGCGATGGGCAACTCGGTGCTAGCACTACCGCTCATGTTGTCCATGTTTGAGGAAGAAGCCTTGGCTACTGGCTCAGGTATCACACCAGACGCGGCAGTCACCGTCGGTTTCGCGTATTGTTCTGTCCCGGGTCGGTATGGAGGAGGGTTGGGGTCTTCAAATGGTGAGAAGTTAACTGCAGCCTCAACAAATGATGCAAGGTCACGTAGATCAAGCGACGACACTTGGCTACTTCCCTTGGACCCTGGTTCATCTCTTTTCTTGAGGGGGTGTTCCAGCCATGGCCGGCCGATTTCCTCGACATCCCGCTTCGAATTGGATTTGAAGCTGAGTTCTGAGACAGACTTGGAACTCGACGCTATTGAGGGAACACTTCGCTTGTGTCCCCATTTCCGATACTGAGATCTCGGAAATGAACCTTGATTCTGGAGCGCAGCTAGTTGACGAGACGCTTCGTCGACCTTTGCCTTCGTATCTGTTCCCTTCTTGGTGCGAAGGGCCAGTCTAAGGCGCCTCTGTCCAGCCTTGATCATGTCTTTGGGACCTGTCGTCTGCGAGGATGTTTGGGAAGCTACGTGGGTTTGGAGGAATCGAACAATTTCTGTGACGTTTTCATTGCTTGCTCGTCCAGTGTTCGTACCCGTGGAAGGTAGCTCGTCCGCCATTGATAGGTATTTTTGATGCTTTGGTGCCAACGCCGACATTGTGTATGCGCGTTTGGATGCTTGAGAACTGGGCCGATAGGTTGGGATGATGGGACCGGGTGCCTGTAGGATCCACCCGGACTCAGTGCGGGTTTGCATAGAGGTTCGCAGCTACGCCTGGGTCACCCGTGAAATAGAAGGTTAGCGACGTCAAAGGGGCATAAAATTTCGGCGTTCGGAAATGCCCGCGGGGATGTGGCGTTCGTTCGAGTCCAAGAATGTGAGACACCATGCACGTTCGAGTCTGGAGAGGCAGGTCCGTTTGCCAAAAAGTGATTAGGGCAGAGGCGTCACGTCAGCAGGTCATGGAGCTGAAACAATATCCGTAAGCAAAACGAGGATAGTCAGTCGAACGCGTGTTGAGGCGTCGGTGCCTACAAACAGCGAGCAAATGGGAATGCAGTTCCAATATCTGAGATCAGATGTTATTTGCGATGGGAAGAAGAAGCTCTCGGAAAGAGGACGTAGGTTGATTCGAGTTTGAGAAAGAGCAGCCTGAAAATCAGCGCGGTCAAATTCTTATGTATCCGGAGATTTCTTTCGTCGAACTGGCACTAGACGCAACAATAATGCAGAAGTGATGCAACGCCAATTGAGACCCGTAGCTCGTTCTCGAGGTCTGAGAGATAAGGTTGAACGGAAACAAAGCTATTCCTGCTTGCGAGGATTGCAATTTCGAGCCATCTTGACCAAGCTCGGCGGGGGCATTTGCAATGAACCCAGCACTGGACAGTCGTATCTATGCATGGCCAGTGGGTCTATTGATTGACTAAAAAGGAAGTCAGCCTCGAAGCGGACATGGCGGAAGAAGCAAAGAAAGCTAAAGAGACGTTGAGGGGCGATCCTGAATCCTGATCATTCCTGTCTACAATGATGAACCCTCGATCGGAGTTTTTGCTTGCGCAGATCCCGTGCAGATAATTGATAGATGTTCATGGACCATGGGGAGATGATGCTTGATCAGAAAGGCTCGCTTTACTGCCAGGGCTCGTATCTATTTCGTCGAAGAACCACTCAAAGATGATTGGTCTAGCCTTCGTTTGCGAGCGATTGTCACCATTGTTGTTCCGAGACACTTTTCTTTCAGAGAGGTTTTCCCTCATTGTTCGGCTGATTCGATCAAAGAAGAGAGCCGGGGGCCTGGCGCTGCCCCATGCCATCCTCGTCCCACGATTGGAGAAGCATTAATTTGACGCTGTGCGACCTCAAAGATCGGATTCTCACTGGCACGATCCAGCAATTGAAGACATGGGTATCCTGAGAATGATCGATGTAAGGGATTCAAGTGTGACTGTGATTCTGACGTGCAGGCCATAACCCAGCACAATCTTGCTTTTGGCTGTTCGTAACTTGTGCAAAAACTGGCTCAGGTCCTGAGATCGAAGGCTAAGCAAGACAGGTGCCTGGGCGGCCTGTCCGTTCACGGCAAAGCCAACGGCTCTGAGAGTCGGACAGACGAGGGATCAGCCGTTGAGGGTGGGCCAGCGCTCTGAACAAAGGGCAAAGTCAGACTAATGGGCTGGACTGAGTCAGTCTGCCCGGGGTGGAAATGGACAAACAAGCGTTGACGCCAATGATGATAATGGGATAGGTCGGAGGCACCTCGTCATTGTGACAGATGCACAAACAGGAGCAAACCCAGGAGGGTGGATCCCAAATCATTGAGGTGTGAAAAAAGGAGAAATCAACCAATCAGATGGCAGAGAGACGGATGCAGCGATGGATGGGGAGAGGGGAAGAGGTTGGAGAAGGAAGGAAGCCAAAGCGAGAGAGACGCGGCTTTCACTGATCACATTACTATTGCTGACTCCCCACCGAACCTACGCACATTCAAATGAGTTCACTCTTACAGTTCCAACCACAAGTAAGTAATAATGTAAATATATTGAACAATAAGTCAATAACTGTCAAGTATTCGACGTGAAGAAGCAAACATAGGATCTGTTCTCAGCCGCCCTAGGTGGCCTCTGGAATCGAATTCGAAAGCTTCTGGAAGCGATGAAGAAGGTTGGCACTAACTGGCACTAAGGGGCACCGGTGGCATTGGTAAAGAACTGATTTTCCGGCATTGCAGCGATCTGAATAATCCTTAGAACCGTATTCTGTTGGTGCTGGGTTGCCCGACGGCTCCAGGATGCCTCCCCAGCTCACATTGCGTAGGTCCAAGTCTGGAGAACAAATCGATTGAAGATGCTTCGTATCAGGAAACTCATCACAGACATGGATGACATGGATTAGCCTGCACTGCTGCAAAAATGAGAACAGCCAATGATAGGTAGCACTAGTGCTGCCCTGAAAAAAGAGGCAGCCTTGGAGATATCTGTCAGCAGAACCTAGGCAGTCCCTCACCTCGACTAACACTGTCGACATTCTACATATTCAGCCCTGGCTCCCTCATAGCCTTCTCTTTTCCAATCCAGATGATGCATCGCCTCATCGATCTTCGATAGAACTGTTGGTGGTTTGGTCGTGATCCTGCAGCGATCGCTCGGAGCAAATGTACTCCGAAGGTTTAGGAGACGTAAAAGGCCGTGTGCATCAAAGGATCAGTCCCTTGAAGCGCCCATGCAACCGCGCCCACCTTAGATCCACCGTTCATATGAAACGATATATACTTGAGGAAGGCAATCGCGAGCTCGGTCAATGGGTGTCATGCGCCGCAGAGAAGTTGACTCTCGGACTCTACACAGGGCAATCGATTCATCCGATAGTAGGTAGCTGACTTTGTTGATCGAAGAGCTTGCGGACCGAAGGAAGGAAGCAGTTGGTGAGTTCCCGCGGGGTATTAGCCTAATCCCACCTCACTTAGGCCTAATCCTACTACCACCTACAGTACTGTAGGCAAACCCGCGTTTATCGTATCTACGAAGAACTAAGAACTTCGTCTTGTTTTAATACCAGCGGATACTATATGCACATAACCCCCCTCTTTCCGCCAACAACCCAAACGCCACAGTATGCTTGTTGCCCAAGTTATGCCCATAGCATAGCGTATAGACTATTGCAGTCTAGATTTTCATGCAACGTTGCTCTGTCCAATTATGAATTGAGTCAGAATGGCTCGGGAGAAGGCGAAATGTGTAACGTGGAGAGGGATAGAGAAAGAGAGATGGCACCTGCGCATGCGTATCATGATGTAAGGGAAGTGAAGAAGTATATCGTCGGAATTGGAAGATATAGACAGGGTCCATGGTCTATCGACGCTTTGGTCGGATGAAGGGGTCGGCTTGTTTCTTCTTTCGCATTGGTGGTGGTGGTCGCACTCCGTTTCCAGCTCCAGACCCTTGTGGTGGACGATTAGGAAGCTAGGAAAGCAAGCATATTAGCGCGTATTTCGAAATGTAGTCTGATTGACGAGTGCGGAACGTACATTACCAGGATTTGGACCAGACTGCGGACCGCCCTTGGATGGATTATTGTTCAGCGGAGCGTATGCTGGCCCATCACGCGAAGGCTTGACCAGATTCTGGATTACGAGTTAGTCAATTCAGCACCAATGTCATGCTATCTGAATGGGTCGCTGGGAGCTGCTGGCCCTGCTGTGCGAACACAAACCCTCAAGGGCACTCTTTCAACATCTTGAACATACCTCTGTAGTTGGGGAAGGGACATTGGCGTCAAGCTTTCGCC
The DNA here is from genome assembly GCF_047715775.1 of Aspergillus undulatus. Taxonomy (NCBI): domain Eukaryota; kingdom Fungi; phylum Ascomycota; class Eurotiomycetes; order Eurotiales; family Aspergillaceae; genus Aspergillus; species Aspergillus undulatus. Next base: position 52,630 of record NW_027396667.1, read on the forward strand.
GCTGGTTCTTCGGGCCACTCGGTGCATTTCGCGGTGCGCCTAGATCATCCTTCCCACTTCGCGGACCCTTGGAGCCATCAGACGCTGGAGAATCTGTACGTTTGCGCTTGCCTGCGCCTTCGGCGGGCGGTGGTTTCGGCTTGTCCGTGGTGATTTGTACCGTAGGCACTTTGGGATCATGACCACCCAGCTGTTTGAGCCGTTGCTTCTCCAACCGCTGTTTCTGGTTCCGCGAATGGTGGAGTTCTTCCCGGGCGATGCGCGTCTTTTCATGCTTCGGCAAGGGCTTCATCGAGCTACATGTATGTGAACTATGGCCGAATTGTCCGCACTCTGTGCAGCGTTCCTTAGTACATTTGAACTTTGTATGGCCGAGTTCTCCGCATCTGAAGCAAGTGCCGCGTGCTATTTCTTTGGATTCTTCGTTATCGCAGTTGGGCGTCAAATGCGCGAAGCTGCCGCATATACCACAATTGCGTGTCTCGTCCAGCCCATTGCCGCCACCTGATGGTCCCTCAGGTTTGGAGATTGGCGGCGTATTCTTTCCTGATGCAGTTGCCGAGAACGGTGACTCGGAGGGAAGGTTATCGAGAGACGCTGAAGATGGCCGGGATACAGACCCGGCGGAAGGGGCCCTTGACGGTGCCGCAGACTCTGAAAGGTCGGCTTCAGCCATCTCCACGTTCTTGTAGCCTGTGAACTGGGGTTTCTGGAGAAGTTTCGTGATATCGCCATCGGTGTACACATTTCGCTGACGAGCATCGGTAATCAGGCCCTTCCAAAACTCGCCTTGAACCAATGACTGCGAGTTACCAAGAACCCATAATGATGATTTGGCACGGGTAAGACCAACGTTCATACGACGAATATCAGACAAGAAACCGATTCCCTTGTTGGAAGCACGGACACAAGAAAAGATGATGACCTCGCTTTCCCTACCTTGGAAGGCATCTGTAGTGTTGAAGTCAATCACATTGAAGATGGCATTTCCGTATTTGTTAGCGAATTGACTTTTCAGCTCGCGTAGCTGACCCTTATACGGCGTGATGATACCGATTTTGCGGCAAAAGTCGTATTCTCGGAAATCGGTTAGGAGGCGCTCGTAGAGCTGCATCGCAACTTTCAGTTCTGCCAAGTTAATCAAGGAGTGGCCCTTTGTCGCACTTTGATGGAGACCCTGCACGTCGAAAAATCGGTACGGACTGAGAAGCTCGCTCTGATGCCATGGTCGAGTCCGAAGACGAGCCATATTGGGACCGTCTTGTAGCCGACCGTCATAGAATGCCGTTGAAGGAAACTTGCTGATTTCCGGATGCATACGATATTGGGTATCCAGCAAATGAACATCGTCGGGGTGATTCGCTTGCATCCGAACGAACAAACTCTGCTCGTATTGATACTTTGAAGCGACCTTTGACAAGACTGTCGGCGGTAACTGTTTTGGGTCTCCGACGAGAATACACTTAGAGCATCCATACTTGAGCGGGATCAATGCACTCAGTTCAATCGATTGAGCCGCCTCGTCAATTACAACAGTCTCAAACTCGATGTTCAAGTTCTGGAACATCTCGTGCCCACTACCACTGAGCGTAGCGCAAATGATATGAGCGCCATCAATGATCTCTTGTTGAATTCGTCGACGATTGAGATCGGCATCACGGGCCGCAGTGTGGTTCTTGTCTCTCGCGTTGTCAATATGAAGACTCAATTCCGACCTCTTCTTCTTGAGTAGGTCAAATTCCCGCTGTAGTTCGTGGGTGACAGGAAGACCTTGAGCTTTACATTGATCCATCCTCGATCGTGTCTCCTTGAACGCGGTGTCTGCAGCCTTGTGCTCCATGTAGATTTTCTGTAAATCTGTTTCGCCTGATTCTTTGCCGGACTTCTGACTCAGCCTAGCATTCACCAATTCGTCAAGCGTTACATCAAGAACATTGGTGTTTATAGCATCTGTTCTTCCCAGACGGATAACCGATAATTTCTCGTTGCGGCCGTGGATCGTCTTGACGCCTTCTTTGAAACGCATGACCAACTCATCGACAGCAGCATTACTGGGAGCACAGACAAGGAGCTTCTTCGATGTTGCTTTTGGTGCGGGCCTTGGATTCCCTGCCGCGGTTGGGCGTGATATCGAAATTCCTTTATCCGCCCCAAGCGAGTTCGTCAAAAGAGCACCAACAAGAGCAACGATAGTCTTCGTCTTTCCGGAACCGGGAGGCCCTTGAATCAAGGTAAAAGCGTCATTGTCCAGGGCAGACTTGATCGCCTTTGCTTGGGCAGGATTGACATTATAGTTGTCCGCGAGAGGCTTGAGACTGGCATCCGAATATTTGAGGATAGGCGAGGGTTTAGCTCTGACGATTTCATCGCAAAGATCGTAATATTGCAGAGCCATGAGAGCACCAAATTCGCGCTCAAGCGGTGTTAGGGATGTTATCTTTGCTCCAAAAATCGTTGCCTCAGGACCAAGTGAGTTGATAAAAGGATTACCAGGGTTAACCCTGTAGGAGATTTCGATATTGCCCTTCTTCCTGTTGATATTAGCAACCCTGGCAAGGCAGTGGGGTGCTGATGAATTCGTCGCTGGGTTGCTTGCTTTAGAAAGCAATACCAAGTCCGCTTCACCAATACCCAGATCTTTGACTTCAGTTCCTGCCATCATCGTGCTCACTTCGACAAATGAGTCCACCGACAAACGCGTCGCGACCTTGATCTCGAAAGACTTGAAGGAACCTTCTTCCTTTGATGATTGGAATCCCTGCCAGGCTTCAAGTATCAACAGAGGCTCAAATGTCCGCTGATACTCCAGAGGATCTCGAAAGGAGCTGGAGACAAGACTGTAATCGGTGCGTCCAGAATTGGGAGGCAGGTCACCGCTGGCAAAGAAGTCCCAAGCAAGAATAGTGCGGTGCAAAGACGAAAGATCCGGAGCAAGTCGAGCTCGCATATCTTTCGCAGAACGCATTTGCTTAATCTTCTTGACGGGGCCTTGTATCTTCAAGGATTTCTTTTTGCTCTCCTCGTAAGCCTTGACGGCGTCAGACTTTGAGCTCTTGGGACCGAACAGTTCCCTGTCGAGCTCGTCCTCGCTTTCTGATTCTGACTCGGAGCCAGAAGAGACCATCATGCTATCGGCAGGAGAGTGGACCTTGCCTTTCACCCCAAGGCCAGTAATCGCGGAACCTTGCATGGCAGTTTGCTCGGCGACACCTGTTGGGGCATTCCTCTTCAGGCGCGCCAGCTCCGCCAGATCACGCTTCTTCTTAGCCTCCCTTTCCTTTTCACGCTTCTCTCGGAAGGATTGAACGGCAAGATTCGATTTCAACGGAGCCACAGGCGCAGACGGTATCGGCTTGGCAGTAACAGGAAGCGACTTCGCAGACCTTTCTAGCCTCTTCTTTGCATCCCTAGCCGCGAATGTTTCCTTGCTAAGTTCAACAGATCGGGAGAGCTGTAATAGAACACTGTCCGAAATATCGCTTTCATCAAAATCGTCTGCAGCCCTTGAAGGGCTTGGCGAAGCCGAAGCTTCGGCGGGTTTGGCAAACGAGGTGATCATGCTCTGCTTCTTGAGGCTTGCAGTAGAGGCAGTCACAACCGATTTCTTGTAGTAGGCCTCCAGGGCTCTTACAAGTTCCGCTTTCTCCCGTGGGGTAATTATCGTTTTGACGGTGTTGTTGACTGCAACGCCCTCGATGAAACTCAAAGCATCCTCTTTAAGGGTTGTCACGCTGAGTTCGCCCAGACGACGAAGGACCTTGGACACAAGCCCAACCAACGTCGTTGCAAGGTACTCATCTTTTAGCCGTAGCCACTTGGCCATTCCGCTCATCGTTGCTGTTGGGGGCTTAAGGAAGTTTTCGCGAGCGGCAGCCTCCTGAGTAGGATCCGCATCGATAACGGCGCTCAGGAAAACAGCATACTGACTGAACAGAAGGTCTGCAAACTGGATACTGTCCCGACAAAACTCTAGCATTACCGCTTTGTCGTTACCTCGACGATGCCATTCTTCTGTTTCGTAAAAGACGGTCGTCAAAGCTTGCCAGAGATATTCCCAAAGCTTTTGAAGGGACAGAGTCTCTCTGCGGTCGGCAAGTTTGCGAGTTCTGAGCATACCCGTCTGGCTATCGCAGAGAATATCCACAATGTCTGTACCAGTGTGTATCATTCTCGGCGCCGACGCAAATGTCTTCATGTTCGATATCCGTCGGAATGACCAGCTAAGCCCGTACATCGTCGTGGTGAAGAAGGACTGGAGCAGGTGGGAGATTGCATCTCTTCGAGCAGATTGTCCGCTGACGTTTTTTATGAGGTCGATGGCAGCTTGGTAAGTATTGTGATCAGCGGCGAAAAGAGCTGATACTAAAGCACTGCCAGTATCTTGGCTCTTGAAAAGCTCATCGAGGTGTTCAGGTTTGAAGTCGGCTAGCCGCTCAATGATTTGACAGGAAATATGAGTAAGGTGGCCGTAGATGGTGTTGAAGTGCGTCTTCTCTGGCTTCGTCCCCTCTTTCAAGGAGAACTTTTCAAGACCAACCAGTGGTAAGATTCCGAGCAGAGCAGACGTCGAAAGAGATAAGTCATCTTCATGGAGGTGTAGGATGACCGCATCCCATATAGCGGAAGAATACGTACTCACACCATGCTGGAGTGAGCCATGCTTAAGGATAACCTCGTAATCACTTTTCAGGGATTGGCACTCAAGAGCTAATGTGTTGCGAATGACATCCATGCAGAGCGACTTGACTGCGCGCTGCTTTCCCTGCTCAACAGCGAATTGTGGAGGTTTGAGGATCGTGTTGATGTATTCGCTCACGACTCCCAGGGTCTCGGATAAGACAATTCGTGCCACTGATTCTCTTGACGACTCATGGTCCGTAAAACTGCGAAGTGTATGAAGAAGGCTGATTAGGCCGACATCGAAGCAGTGATACCTTGCCAGGTTCGGGAAGCACTGATTTTGCAGCCGATCAATAAGTTGATAGACAAGCGATCTGCAAGCCGTAGGCTGGTGAGGTCCTTTCAAAGACGACATAAATGGGTTGACCCATGATAACATATCCTTCATCGCCGACTTTTCGTAGGGCTCACCCTCTGTGGCTTGCATAAGGAAGGCCTCAAGCTGTGGATTATAAAAAACAACCTCAACGATAGCCTGTGGCGATATCGTTTGCATTGCGTCCCAGAAATCCCCAGGTGCCTTCTCTAAGAAGATTTGAACAGTGCCCAGAGTGAATCGCAGACCAGGAGATTGTATCGCAAGATGTTCGACGGAGAGACGACATGGGTCGATATCGAGAGCACGTAGGTTGTGCGTGATCTGCTCTTTATCCAGTCTTCTGGCAATAAGCTGCATACCACGCCAAAGTCGCTGCACAATAGGTAGCTGCACCGGCTGTTGAGACGCTGCCCTTAACGCACCAAGTAAACCTTCCTTGATTGCCCAGTCGAATTCCGTCGTCGTAGGAGGTCGCTGATACCGCATCCATGAATGAATAGCCCAGAAGCTGCGACTTTGGTTCGAATCGAAGAGAAAGCGGGTGACTGCTGGAATATAATCCGAAACTTTGAGAGTGCGCTTTGTCTGAATCAGCCTGAAAGGTTCGTCAAAATGCTCCGTCAATAAACTGTCGTTGCGCAGCATAGTATCACAGCTCAGAGTCTCGAATATGGATAACAATGACGCTCTATCAAGGATGTTCAACCCAATCTGCTCCGGCGGGACCGCTTTCAATTGGGCCGTCGCATTCGTCAAGTTCCTCGTGATACGTTTGATGTCCCATTCGTCGAGCATTCGGGAGAACCTTTCAATATCTTCATCGTCGTAATTCTCCTTGAGTTGTTCCATAAGCCATATCTTTCCAATGTAGTATTCCTTGATGCAAAGATCGCACTTCTCCAACGTGTCGTCTATCTTCATCCAAATCCACTTTTGCAGCTCCTCGACTTCCTCGTTGTAAGCCAGAATCCGCATGCAAGATAAGAAGTCTTCTTTGCGCTCTTTAGCCTCCGCCACTAATTCTGCAACTGTCCTCCCGGACTCATGCGTCTCGCTCACATCATCGTATCGTGTGTGGTCGTCGTCATTTTGCCGGGGGCATAGGATGTGGAGTTCTTTCGGGAGGGCTTGGAGTTTCCTAGAATTAGAGGATCGTTCAGTATCCAGACGAGAAGTGGTGGAAAAGTGATGTGAATGAAGCGCCGCTCAAATCTTACGCGATAGTCTTCATGAACTCCATGGCCACCTGCTATTCAACCTGAAGTGATATGTTCCACGGGCAAGCAAACAGTCGCACCACATTCCTTCGGCAGGAAGATGATGAGGATGCGAATGATATTAGAATATAGATAGAGTCTAAGACCGATCACATCCAGGCCGCGATTACTGAATGGTTCTAGATGATCATAGTAGCTTATGAAAGCTAAACACTTTAAAACGAAGTTGTAGAAGTGGAAGACGCTATGCAGGTTCGGAATACGCCACCGAGGAAATGAGCGATATATGGTCGAGATAGTGGAGTGTCTGGCAGATCAAAGGGTCCAAAATGGTCTTTCTACCTCTCAGGTGAGGCGGAAACTGTTCAAAAGTCGGAATTCATTGAAAGAAAGAAAATAATCGCAGGCAATGGAGTCGTTTACTGTTGATACATAAATGGAAGGCGGTGAGGCACGCTAAAAGCCACTTTACGCGCCGACGCGCCTCAAACGAGTACCTATATGGCACACCTCAGGGCTATACGCAGTAGTCAGAAAAGACTTAACTGACAAACGACTGTCTTTGTAGAATTCGACAGGGCTAACGCTCATAAAAAACGTGCTTCTCAAATACGTCCACGGTTCAAGTACGAAGACTCCGGCGTAACAAGGCTCGCCATCGAGCAAAAAGTATGTATAAGAAAAGGAAATTATGGGTGAGCAGCGGAAACAGAAGCGCGAAGCGGATGCGTTCGCATAAAAGTTTTTGTACAGTAAAAAATGGAAAGAAGAAAAGCAAAGAGAAGGTGAAGCAGGGCTTAGGCCATGGATGAATAAAAGAGCATGGGCAAGAAAAAGATGATGTGGAACGCTCCGGCGTAAGGAATAATAGGTATAAAAAGAATTAAAGTCGCACCCAACCACCCATATGAGTAACCGAACGCCTTCTATCGGGGAATCGACAAATGGTGCGACACGCAAGAGCCGCTGAAGCAAGAAAAGAAGCGAGAAGACTACTCGTCAAACAAAGATAAGAAACAGATCAAGATGCAGTGGCAAGAAACCGACATGGAGCCGTCAAAGACATGATGTTAGTATATGCAGAAGTCAAAATGTGGTTCAGGCGCGGCAGGGTGGGAACGCCTGCTTGAATCGGCCGTAGACCGGTGCTTCGAAGGACCGTCGAGAAAGGGTCATGAGCCTTTGAGGGGACTATGAGGACTTTGGGGCCGCTGGGCACCGGTTGTAAGCGATGATTCCACACGCGTTAGGTTGTTGGCGGACGTGAAGCCGTCGGCTGCGTCAAAGCTCTGTCGGGCCCTATCGAATGAATGTCGTGTCCGCTCGGCTGAGGATCGTACGTAGTCGACTGCCTGGGGGTGGGGATTCCGGGTTGTGTCAAGACTAGAAGCATAGGTGGTCCCGTTACTACCATTCTGGCCGCGCTGGTTATGCGTACGAACCGTCGGGGCAACGGATTCCGCATAGATCTGCTGATCATCTGAAAAAGGATTTTGCCTCGTACCAGGATCGACCGGCTTCCCCAGATCAGAAGAGGCCGCAGAATCATTCGCAGAGCCAGCTGCTTTTGGAATAAAAGTTTCGTAATCATCCAGGTATTTGAATTTGCCTTGGGTGATTTGTTCACGGATGATATCAACATCGAGCGGGAAGAAGACCTTCTGAACGGACTTCACCATGAATCGGGGGAGGAGACATATCGTGACTGTCACAAGAAGCAATATCCAGAAATCGAGTGTTCCATATGTTTGAGCAGCAGCTCCGTAGAATTGGGCTGAGGCTTGCACAGAGGAATAGACTCCGGTCCAGAAGAAGATGAGGAGGCAACTGATCGCGTTGATCAAAACCGTCAACCAATCCCATCTGTAAGTGTTCATGAGGATGTAGGTATTGCTGGCGATGACAGCACAAGAGGCGACTAAAATACCCATCCGATTCCGGTCACTGACGTCTTTGCCGCTAGGGTGCACGAAATTGCCTGGCTCGTATAGAAGATACGGTATGTAGAAGCATATGACGGACTGATAAAAGCCGTCCAGCATATGCAACCTATACTGGTTAGTAAAACAAGTAGAAATAACAAAAGAGTTAACGAACCAGAACTTCGTTTGAGACCACTCGAGCCTCTCGATACCCCTCATGTACAGTTGGGGCACAGCGAGCGACACTTTGTCGTCCACATCCTGATCAAAGATACCCATTAAGATAACAGGTAACGATGTGAACGCCAAGTTGACCAGAATAATATAAGTGTAATCGAACAGGTAAGAGCCGTCAAAGTCATTGTAGATCGAGTACCAGAAAAGCGCGAAGGTCCAAACCAAGTTCTTGTGATAATGTCAGCCGAGCACCAACGAAGTATCCGCAAAAAACACTCACCTTGTAAAAGAAGTTGGCAGTTGTTTCTCCCAGACGTCGGTAAGAGTAGCGTCCATGAACAAGAATAAGTCTTTGTAAGAACCGGAACTGGCCAATAGCATAATCCGCTGACATGGCAGCCTGACGACCCTCCTCACCGATGATTCCGACACCAACATCAGCGGCCTGGATCATGGCCACGTCGTTAGCTCCGTCACCGATAGAAAGTGCCATGATATTTAGACCCTCTTTGACGAGCTTGACGACGGCAGCTTTCTGAGCGGGGCTAACTCGGCAGCAGAGGACGGACTTGCATTGTTTGCAAAGAAGAAGGAACCTTTGCTTCATCTCGTCATCGAGCATAATCTTGAGTGTCTCACCATCAATCACGATGGCATGAGTAGCTTCCGGTGGGGTGTGGTCTTTTCGTGCAGCAATTAACTCTTCGTCAGATCCCGTCAGGCCAAATTTCCGTAGGTGATTGTCCAACTCCTGCGACGCTTGTTGTCGCTGATCTCCGGGAATATTGAAGACGATCAGTTCCATTTCGTTAGTCAAGAGGTTGCAGGAAAATCCAATGTTGATGGCAGTTTCGACTTTATCACCAGTCAGAACCCAAAGCTTGATGCCTGCCCTGGCCAACAAAGATATCGTATCGGGTACACCATCTTGCAGCTTGTCCTCAATGGCAGTGCCTCCAATGAGCATGAGATCCTGTTCAATAGCATTTGCTACATTTTCGAGCTTCTCTTCACGATCTGTCAATGCCGCGGCTGCAATGTCATGTTCCTTGACCCATGCACGATATTCCTCCTCAGACAGAAGTCGGTCTGCAACACAGAGTGTTCTCAACCCTTCACGGGCGAAGACTTCCAGATGCCGAGCTGTTTCTTTGCGAAGCTCCTGTTGCTTTCCTGGCGCTAGACGCGAGTAGATGATACTGTCTGCACCCTTGCAAAACAGTCTTATGCTGCGATCAGGCATGCGGACAATGGCACTCATTCGTTTTCTGGTTGAGTTGAACTCCAGGGTATTTAGAACGGTGTAGGTCCGCTCTTCGCCCAGGACGTTCAGAATTAGGTCATCGTTTGATCTTCCAAGCAACGTAAAGCCGCAATCACGCGCAGTGCCAACCAGAGCTGTCTCGTCTGGTGACTGCGCGTTGAACTCGATCTGCGGGGGATCACCAGGAGTATGCTCAGTGATGACCGAATGACACAGCGCAAGGGCAAGCATGAAATGTTGTGTAGCCTGTTTCTGGGCTTCGCCATGCTGGCCACTCATGTCTGCGACGTAATCAGGCGATACAAAGGTGAGGTTTTCGTCTCGCAGATACGGGTTATCGTGCAAGTCTCGAAGCATTCCAACCATCCTGGCTGTATCCACAGCTATCTTTTGGCGAGCCCTTGCAGCTTCAGCATCAGCATCTCCCCCTTCTCTTCGCACAAGGCCAACTTGAGCCTCCGTGAATGCTTCGCCGTAAGAGACCCCATTTACTGTGCACTTCTTGAAGTCCATGACATTTTGGGTCAATGTACCAGTTTTGTCGGAGAATATGTATTCGATCTGCCCCACATCATCGGATATGTTCCACGACTTCGGTATGCAGGCGATACCGAGCTTGTCATAGTACATAAAGACGTCGCTGTGAATGAATAGCGCCTGGGCTGTGCGAACAATTTCGAGCGAGATGTAGAGGGAGATTGGCACCAAGTTTTGGAACAAGATAAGAGCAACCCAGAAAGTGATGATACCGGTAATTGCGGGTGAGCTGCCATAGGCCACCTCAAAGTAATTGAGAGACCTGTCATTTGAGGACCATGCCACACCGTTGACTATACCGGAAACAAGGCACATGATGAATAAGATGACGAAGTTGTAGATAACGTTCCAGTTGAGGTCCTTGGCAAGCTGGGGTCGTTTATTTGGAGTTTCACCGGAATTGAGCATAATCTTCGTTTCAATACCGGTGAAAACGACAACTCCAAGGACCCACTCGGTATTGCGAAGAGAGCAACCACGTAGGAGAAGGTTGTTGATTGTGATTGGTTCAACCTGTTCTTTGCGAGGCGACTCGGGGTATTCGGGGTCACGCTGATCCCAGCGCACAGCACCATTGTAGGCGTACAGGTTAGGGTGAGGGGCTTCGCTCTCGATGATGAACTCCGACCTTTCGCAATCACGCGCATGCCGGACTTTCCGACTGCAATGGAGGGCATGCCGAACTTTAAGATTGGTTTCACCGTCAAGACTCTTTGTTTCCACATAGCACGCACCATCTGGGTCGGAAGTCGACAGAATTACAATATCCGCAGGAATGGGATCGCCATTGTACAGTCGAACGAAGTCACCGACCTGTAGACTTTTCCAGTAGTCACGCTTGAACCTAGCAGCGCCAACGACTTGCTTGGACATGTCAACCACACTGCCAATCTTCCTCGGGGAACCGACAGAGTTTTCTGACGGTGCCATGCTATTACGAGCCGCTTTGTCCGGGTGAAGGTACTGGCTTGGTCCCGAGTTTGGTAGTGGCCAATCTGAGCGAGCATCGGGAACCGGAGAGGAAACCGGAGTCATTTCCATTGCTTCTTCCTGGCCACGACCGCCTTGTTGCGAGTCCATAGATGCTCTCGGGGAGGTATTGGTTACGAAGGAAGCTCGCCGTTCGGTAAATGTTGCCTCGGTATTCTCCGGCGTCTTTTGGAACATGGCTCGAAGCTTGCGATAGGTCCAAATCGTCCCTCGAGTACAAGCTTTCTTGAAGCGTCGCCACAGAGAAACATTATCTTCAGTGGAATTCACGTTGTCCCATTCCACTAATCGATGCACGGGGGAATTATTCAGCTCAGTGTCGAGTACGGTCCGGCGCCAATCCTCGATCGCATCTTTCACGGCCGTCACGACAATGATAACAATTAGAGGTACAGTGTTGAGGGCAGGATTGTCGACACCGAATATGGAGAAGAACTAACGGATTGTGATGTCAATATTAGCTTTACACGCAATTCCAATCCAAATGAGAAAGGCGCAGGGACTTACACCGAGGATAATGATGAAGAGGAAGTAAATGTTGGCGATGTTCTGGAACTGGAACCACAAGTTCTTGGGTACGAAGGTTATAGGCGTGTACTTTGCCGTGCGGACCTTGTTCCGGGGGTAGTTTGCCTTGGGATGGCCATCCTCGTCCCTTTCCGACTCGGGAAGCGGGACGTTGACGTACACCTTTCTGCTTTCTCCGTCCGAGGGTGCACCTGGTGGTGGCTCTGTCGTCGAATTGACCGCAGTTGATTTTCGTTTCTCGTCTTTCATTTCTTTGCGCTTGTGGTATCGGTCCATGATTGAAACGCGTTTCCGCATACCTCCGGCGTTGGTGGCTCGATGAGTCGCCCATCGTTGGCGATTTGTCGGCGTCGATATGTTACTGTCCACCGAGCGGAGCGGAGGTGGGGGAGGGTCCATGCCACTCGGGTCAAAGTTAACTGAAGCCATGCTAGACTAGTGCTCGCTCGTAAAGAGCGTGAAGTCGCGCAACTCGGTTGTATGGGTATCAGGGAGCATCCGCCCCTACGAGCCGACTCCGCAACGCAGCCAGTCTGAAAAGGCACTCGTAATCGTTATCGCGCGATTGGAGATGGATAAATAGAGCGCAAACAAGATCTATTGATATAATTCGTAAGGGGGCGGGCGACGAAAGTCAGGAGGCAATAGGGTAGCACGTCGAGATGATACGGAGACGTTCGGTGGTAGGCACAACACAGGGAAATGGCGGCTCGAGGGGGAAATGATGAACGAACGAAATCAAACACCATAAGCCATGATATGCTAAATGAAAGTTATATAGAAGACAAGGGTATCGTGAGGAACAATCCTCATGCAGTGGGAGGAGCTGGAGGGGAGAGTGAAAGATTATGGAGTGAAAACAAGAACCGTTAAGGACAGCAGCAGTTCTGGAGCACTCGCGCAGGCTGACGGGACACGGGATGAGACTGGGAGAGCCTGTGACCAGCGCGATACCCAGCTGAGCGGCACGATTCTTGGTCAGCATCGCCCAATTACCGTCACTTAACATACATAAATCTGTACAAATGCTTATCCTCAGCAATACTGTTTAATTAACTGTCTACTTCCTTCAGTAGAATCTCTTCAATGGACTCTTCTCTTCAGTGTCAGTCCACAGCTGCCTAGTTTCGAATCAAGAAACCCTTCTCCCTGATTCCTTCCCGGTTAATTTGCTGACACCTTGCTAAGCGCCTACTCTGGAGGCTATACTTTACTTCGAATCTCACAGCTTACTGGGGACATCCACCACTTCCGGTAATTTTTGGTGTATCCGACCGTACCATAAATACGGCAGGCTGGATCTCCTACGAGGAACTTCACTTCACGTCCAGCCTCATCCAAGCCGGCAGTGACAGGTTACGACACACCATGCAAAATCTTGAAAAATGTGGCAACACATCCCTGCGGCGCAATGCCGGTACGCCGTACGCGCATCAATGCGTTGAACCAAACTTCGGGACAGATGAGGCGACAGCCCTGGACGTCAGTCGTGAAGAAATTATTCAGCAACGGTTTTGATCCGAGCGAGGTATGCCGGTCGGAATTTCGCCTCTCTCTCTCTCTAAATTGGCCGCTCGACTTGTTACGGGCGAACCATAGAGATGAACCATCGCCGTCGGCCTCAGTCCTTGAGCCCGTTGCCTAGAACTTCGATAGGATGGCTGCGTCTATGTCCATCGACAAAACACTCTGTCCGGTCTGGATATCAATCGATCTCATACTTGGGGTCCTCAGCCTGAAACGGACTAGACCATGTACAGAATAGTCATTGTGAGGGTGACGCGAAACACTCCACCTATGGTACAGGGGACGATTCGATCGCACAGTCAACCAGCCTGGGATATCTCTTCTAAGGACATCGTTTGGAGCCTATCCTCGCATTCTATGTATCAGAAAGCAATCCAGAGAAAGTACGAAGCTTTGCATGAAGGCGCTCAAGGAATCAAAAGATTTCAAAGGGAGTTTCTGGCTGTCATTGACTCTTTACCCTCGACAGTCCGCTTCCGCGCCTATACTCTTTCAAGCATGATGTTTGACTCCGTATGGATCCCTTCACAACTATGATTCAAGATCTCGCCGACTCCTAATCTCCGGAGTTCCGAGCAGAACTCCTGTCCCTTCGTTCTGGTGCCCCCTTCTCGAATTTCGGCGCCCGCGGCACAGACCAACTTCCCTGACCACGTATAAATTGTGGATCCATCCAACGCGTACAGAGCACATCGTGATTTTAGTTCATCTACCCTTTGGCTCTAAGGCTGTCATACTGAAGCCGTTTCGATTTCGGTTCCTTGGCTCTGGTATTGCAAGGATTGCACTGCGCTGTCAGCGCAAGCACTGCACAGTCTGCACTGCCTCTCACGGTCTTACGGAGTCACGGACAGCCAATCAATTGTCCAGCATATCCAGCAGCCTGCCAGCTTTGTTGTTTTGGCCCAACACGATCTGCCATACGGATACAGACTGTCGACTAGCAAAACTGCCCAGTTGCTTTCTTTGTTTGACTCGTATACGGTGGTTAATCTCATCACACTATTGAAACGGATGGGGCGAAGCCACGATTTTCAACTATCATACTGCCAGTCTGCCACTAAACCTTGAAGCTTGGTGGAGATCAAAATCGAACGGAGTAAGGAGGGATCGACAAAAGAGGGGCCGGCGGTAAAGTTCCCGCCGTTGTTTCCGAGCAGAGGAACATGGTACGATCCTGAAGTTCGGTGGCGTGTCCATCTTCATGGCGCTTTTTCGCTATTGACCCCAGGTCTACCTACAGATACTTTGACATTTTGACGGAATGCTTTTGGAAAGACCAGCCGTTCCTGAGGTAAATGCCTTGGTAAGCTTATATACAGCCCTCCGTCGTTGGACGGACGCGATGTCAGATACATACACCCCGCACCCGCTGAGTTATATATTTAGCAATGCACGCATGACGAGGTGGTCGACTTCCACGTATACGATGATGCGGCGGCTGCTGTAAACGTAGAGACCTATCAGGACAGGACAGGATCTCACGAATCCCATCAATAGCACACCAGCCCTGGCAACGGACTAACCTGTAATATTATCCGTATCGATTATGATGTCTGGAGATCAACCAGTAACCACCAGAAATCGGTGGGTTTTGTACTCCGTAAATATTCTGCTAACCTAATCCCTCTAAAACACTGCTCCAGATTAGGACCTAATAGAGAAGAGATCTTCACTAATTCTTCGATTCATTTTGGCGTTGCATGACATGAGACAAAAAACCTGATCCAATTAAGATATATGCGTTCACGTGACCTCGCGATGGGCGACGCGTCGGACGTGGATGTCGAACGCCCCAGGTTGGAGCTTGAGCTCACTTCAGTAGTGGACTACGCTCACTCTACCACATCCCCGGCATGGCTTCGTCACGGAAGACCACCAGTTGGTTTAAGAAGCCGGAGTTTGCCTTGGGTGCTGAAGATGCCACCTCTGAATCTCCGGCAGAAGATCCCGCGCCGCAGTCCTCCCCCCTCACTGATCTCCCTCAGATCTCACCTTCGGACATCACAACACCGGACAAACCGGACGGACCCTCGTCGCAGTTGAAACGCTCACTGATATGCGCCGCGGAAAACCTTGTCGATGATACTCCGGTGCTCCAGTCAAGCTTCCAAAGTGCCGGAACAGGAGCGTCATTCAGTTCGTCCCAGCGCACCATCAAGAAGGGAAAGGAAGTTGTCATCAGTTCCGATGGCGACGAATCCGACTCAACAGGTTCCATCGAAGATGCGGATGGACTTTTGGCGCAATTCTTGACCCCCGCAAAGCCGACGGTACCTTCGGACTCAGAAACAAACACTGGCGATGATGCGAAAGCAACGCTACGTTCTGGGAAGATCGCGAAGCCTAGGAGCATACTGTCGGCACCCAAAGTATACAAGAACTCCTTGAACAATCTCGTCATGCAAACGGTCTCTGATAATGAGACCGAAGCTGGAATTGCGAGACTGAAGGCTTCAATTGAAGCTGATGCCGCTCGCAAGAATGCTCCGCAAAAAGCGAGCAAACTGCATGAAGGCGTCCTTGCATCTGCAATAGACGATGGAAATAATGATAGTGCTGGTGTTCAGCGTATTCTCGATGCCGTGCGGCGAACGGAAGCTTTCGACCTGGGTAAATCCTGGTCCTTTTTCGACCTCCAGACACAACTACCTCCTGCGCCGGACTTTCCTCGCGATTGCGTCTGTCCTGGAACGTACTTTGCTATACTAAGAGGTCGGTGTCATGGCATTTCTAGAGTTCCGGTACTAACCGTCGCTAGAGCCTGATTCTCGAGAGCGAGCTTTCAATTCCGGCATAGTTGATTTCGCCCTATCCAGGGGACTTCTACCCGACGAGCTGATCAAATGGTTATTCCATGCCAGTAAGTTGCGAATCTGTCTTAAAGTGGCAATATCACTCACACACCGCTTAGTTCCCTCTGAGCCTCGGGATAGTTTGCGACATGCTTACGGTAGGGCATTAAAGGTATGTGTTATCCCTCCCTCGTCCATCCAGAGGCCTCTGAACTAATGATTCCGAAGCGCACGCCAGCAGCACGTATGAAGTCACTCATACGGCCGGAAGACATCGATACTTTGTTTTGGCAGCTGAGCGCGAGGCCTGAGGCCTTAGCTCTGTCAGATGTCGTTGTGCCAGATGCGCTGCCCCAGCGTAAGGTTAACCCATCGTTATCTGGTTCCCCATGACTAACAACATTCATAGACAAGGCCCGGGAGTCGCTACCCCAGCATCACCTAGCATTGATATCCATTCTGGATGTCTTTCGTGATGCCGCAGATCTGTTAGTCAATGCAACGTGTTTTTCAACCATTTCCACTAACAGTCAACCAGTTTCGCAGATGACACCCGGGACCGCATTTTGAGCATCATTTGCCGCCTCCCCTTTGATGCTTCCTTAACTCGCAATACCACTCTTTGCTCAGCGATAGACAGAACTATCACTGCTGTCCTTGACGCTGTTACTGATGAATCTGCTGATTTCTTGGTATGCAATCTTTTATACTGCTGAAACAGAATTTTGCTGAGCAAAGGTCAGGCAAGTAACATCTGCAACATTGCCCATGCTACTTTGAAAGACGCAGAGCTACAGAGTCGTCTCCTGGAACATATTGTGCCAGTGAACGACTGGATTGCAACATTCCGACGTCGCCTTGCGTACATTTTCTTAACAAATGATCCATCAGCCAATGCTGGATCCGAGGACAGGAAGTCCGAAGTCAACAGAATCACCAATCTCCTCAAGAACCCACGATACGACGTCAAACGCTACAAAAGAAAGGATCAGCCTGATTACGACTACGGCGAGCTCAGAGCCGTGACCACCTTCCTCGATACTATCATTGACTCTGGATGGTCAGAGACACAGTTCTCCGATCACGACGCAGAGATCGAGTTCAACGACTCTGTCGACTTGCTTGCTGAACGAGTCAAGAAGATCTTCACTGCTATTGAAGACTCTGGTGCGTCTCATCTCAAGCGTACGCTCGCGAAGGAGGCCTTGGAGTCTCTCCACTACCGCATCGTCTATACAGTTAGGACGAAGCCGCGGCCGAAGAAGAGCTTCTTTGGGTATTACGAGCCAGAGAAGAAGAACCGAGATATTCGCAAATACGCCAAGAAAGAGGATAAAGAGATTGTCATCCGGTGCGAAAAGCCTGAGTCATGAAATACTCGGACCGGAAATTTGCACCATGGGAGAATTTCCCTCCCCGCTGTTCATGTGTGCTGCTCGGCTAGAAGTATTGTGTATCAGCATACTGCAAGGCCCGGTACATCTTCCTGCGAGGTGTTTGACGTGTTGTTGAACTTCGCCCCACTCCGGTCCTCTTTGGGAGTGACACTGACATTGAGTCAATCGGTGAATATCACCACGCTATTGATCATGATTAGGGTAGGCCATTTTTCAATCAGATCAGCGATCGGACCCCTTCGATTTTGGACCGACGGCGGCGGTACATTGACTCCAAGAGCCTCCCCTAGGCTCGGTCTCATATTACCATCATTTCGCGAGATTTCAGTTAAGCCCCTTACGGCCAGAATACTTTTCATCATTTCGAGTTGATATTGAGCAAGATTAGATACCCCTTGAGAGCATAATCATGATGTCTGGAGATACATTCAACAAACATGCCGGCAAAGGCCTTGTAGATGTAGAAACCGTCGAATATAGTTTATGCAGCAGTACTTCCCCTCGAATGGTCTTGGAACTCAATAAAGTAGATGGAAATTTACATAGAGACAAAGCTGGAACTAAACAGACACGCTGACTTAGAATTCAGAACTAGAACGACATAAGGATGGCGATCTAGTCGTGGAACCGCCGGTTAACGTTCTTGCCGAAGAGCGTCTCCCTCACGACAGGGAGAGCATCGATCTCAAGTAGCCGCAGTCGCTCCTCGAAGGTGTTGTTGATTTCGATCTTGCCATTTCCACCGATGATGACCACGCCGCCGGCGCTGAGGAGAAGTATTAGTAAGACATAACTGTGGAGTGACGATAGAGAGCAGCTAGGACTTACTTATCATCTGGCAGCGACTCCTCCTCGTCCAAGTTGATCTTGACCTCTTTACCAACTGCCTTTCTGAAGTCCTTCTCAGCGTCCCCGAAAGCTTTCTTCACAGCATCCTTATCCTTGTTTCTCGCGCGAACAGTGACGTTCGCCTCGTTCAGAGCATAGAGACCCTCCAAAATCAAGCTCTTCAGCACAGCCTGGTATTTCTTGGCGTCCTTTGCGGCGATGCCCGAGATTTGGCCACGGGCTTGCTGGAACAGCTCGTCGAGTAGCTCCTGGCGGGCGGAGAGGACACGGAGACGGGTGCGGTTGGAAAGAGTAGAGCGGGTGATCTGTTGGGACATGGCGGCCTGCTTGAACTTCTTCTCGTACTGGGTATCGATGGCGGCGGTCTCCTGGCGGACGAGCTTTGACTTCTCGATGGCGAACTCCTCATCGGCCTTCAGCTGAATCTCGCGACCTTTTTCGAGAGCTTCCTGCCGGATGAAGGCAGTCATCTTGCGGAGTTCACCCGCCACCTGGTTGAGGTTGTTTGAGCTTAGGTGTACCATTGTTTTAAGTTCATGGGGCTGATCGTACCTGATCGTCGGGGAGAGCATGACTTTGCGACATCTTGCCTTGACGTGGTAGACCGCGGCTGTATCTAAGATTGGGGGTAAAGAAGGACAGGAACCGAAAGCTGGTCGCGGGAGCTTGATCTGGGGGAGGTTGGACAGGTCAGCGTTGGGGTCCCGCAGCAGGGGCGGTAAGCATGTGGTAAGGTCAGAAGGGATCTGGTATGCGGGGGCAGCAGTCACCTAGACAAGTCTATCGTTCTGGTTTCGCCGTTTGTGGGAGGGAAAGCAGGAGGTATGATAGAGTTGAGGTCGGCGAGCAGATGGAGACGGAGGCTTCGCCTGTTTCGCTGACTTGGCGGGTTCGACCTCCAGACTTCCCGCAGCACCCATGAGATCACTCTTCCTCCCCATTCCCTTGGTCTTTCGCTCGCTATAATCTCTCTGCCTTTCTTTCCTTCAACTTCAAACCTCCAATATACTCTGAATATGGCCGCCGTTGTTCGATATACCTTTGTTCGCCCTGTCTAATGCTCTGCGGTGTCCGAGTCTAGCTCCTCCCCACTCTGCCACCAATGCATGCGGATACCCCGTGATGGGCAATCTCGGTGACCTGTCGCCCCAGGGGAGTGTCGCGGTACGTTATTCCCTGAATCCGGGCTCTTCAGAAATCTGCAAATACTGATGCGCATTCGTATCATAGATCGGGGTTTTGGTTGGGTTGATCTCGACCAGCCTGCAAGCGATCGGACTGACCCTCCAGCGCAAGTCGCATATCCTCGAAGATGAGAAACATCCATACGAGCTGCGGAGGCCTCCCTACAAGCGGCGGAGATGGCAGGTACGCATGACTAGGCAGTAAATCCAACCATAACATCGCGCTGATTTCCTGCAGCTGGGAATGTTGATGTTTGTTGTTTCGAACATCGTCGGAAGTACAATCCAGATCACCACACTTCCGCTCCCTGTGCTCTCAACCCTTCAAGCAGTCAGTTAACCCAATGCTTCAGTTGCCGAACTTAGCTAAGCGTTCTCCCACAGTCTGGACTCGTCTTCAATACCATCTTCGCTACATTGATCCTCGGAGAAGCGTTCACTCGATACTCTCTAATCGGTACTGTCTTGGTATGCGCCGGCGCGGTGCTCATAGCGGTCTTTGGTGCAATCGGAGAGCCAGCGCATACTCTTGATCAGCTTCTGAAGCTGCTTCGCGGTCGGAGCTTTATCGTCTGGATAGCAGGAACGGTGGTGCTGTCATTGGTAATTTTCACCGGCTCGAAACTCCTAAAAGCTGTCACCTCGCCTCGTTCGAAAGCTTTTACGCTCCGCGCTTCATACACACCACGTTTAACTCTATCGCACACCCGTGTTCGGCTCATACGTGGGTTATGTTACGGGCTGATAAGTGGCATCCTCTCCGCACATTCGCTACTTCTCGCCAAATCAGCCGTGGAGCTACTGGTCCGGACAATCGTGGATCGCCACAATCAATTCAACCGCTGGCAGTCATGGGTGATCTTACTCTCGATGATTGGACTTGCTCTCTTGCAATTGTACTACCTTCATCGGGGTTTAAAGCTTTGCAGCACCAGCATCCTCTACCCGTTCGTCTTTTGCATATACAACATCATCGCGATCCTAGACGGCCTAATATACTTCCGCCAGATGTCCCAACTTTCCAGACTCCATGCCGGGCTCATCGCCCTGGGCACAATCGTTCTTCTTGCGGGCGTCCTCTGTCTTTCATGGCGATTAGAAGACGTTGACAGCCATGCAACCGTCGTAGGGCCATCCCAAGCCACTATCGGGCCCGGAATGGCCGCTATCGACGAAGGCGCCGAAGCTCCTCTCAGACTAGAATTAGAGGACGAGGAAAACCAAGTCGGAGAACGAGAACCCTTACTCCACCCGTCAAATATATCCCGCCAACGAGCGCCTAGCCTCCCTCTATACTCAACAATGTCCAAGCGAACCTCCTCCTCCAACATGGACCCAGCCTCTATCTGGGCTGAACTAGATGACTCTGACGTCGAGACAACGGCCCAGGCCGGTAATGGTGCGCGGTCACCCCTCCTCGCACGCTTCTCCGTCGACCCCATCAACAACCGCCCGCGAAGCAAGAGTAGCGCTCTCCGCGTCTCGTCCGGGGCAGGGCCAGGCTGGAGCCCCCGGCGCCTCTATCAATCCGTCCACGAGGGCAATAATAATCAGCGCCGAACATCTCTCTCAGGCTCTGGGCCCGAAGGCCGCCTCTTGCTTCCGAAGCGGCAGACCGCTACCTACGGTTACGGGTCCACCTCGGACTCCCACTCCACGTACATCCCGCCAGATTCGGACCACCCACACGGCCCTCGCCAGCAGAGCGAAACAATACCAGCCCGTCTCCTCGCTGGCTCGAGGAGCGCTCTGGGCGCCTGGAGATCAGGCATCCAGTATCTAGCCCGCCTTACGGGGACGAGATCATCGCCAGGACGGGGTAGTCAAGGCGAGGGGAGACTGCCGGAGCGGGAACCACTCGACCCTGAAGCGAACCCTATCGGCCATGTGTCGGGCCAGGGCCAATGACGTCCCATTACGCGACATCCTATCTTATCCAATTCCTTATACCCATATACGTGCCTAACTAGGCAGTTTCCGTCTTGTTATGAATAGGAAAGAATATGTACAGTAGCAGCAATTTATTATATCTCTTTGGCTTTCCGGCTGCCTTTTGTCGTATTTTTGTGCTTTACCTACTTCTACGTTAGAGCCAGCTTGTACGCTTAAGAGCAGATTGGCATACTGGGAGCATGATAGCTGGCTCAGGGAGTTGATCAGATAGAATACCATATGTATTTCTCGACAGGCTGATCTGTAAGAATAATCAAGGAAAGTCCAATTTTCTCCATACCATACATGACGTGATTATCATATCGGACACAAACAGAGCCCTACCTCTCTCCAAAAGTGTCTCCTGCTTCCTGAGCTGAGATTGTTCACTTGCCCGCAAGCCAGTATGTGATGAAGGTAGACAATCAGCTTGGAAGAAAGGCATCACTCATCGCGAAGGGGAAATCAAAAGAACATGAGAGAACATATAGGGTAAGAAACATGAGGCACAATAAACCGCAAATTATTGAATCAGACAGACAACCACGTTCGCCAGTAAGTAATTGAAGATCAATAGAAATGGAAAACCACCAGAAACACCGCATCTTCCCCCTCGTCTAGGAAATGATTATGAGGTGATGGACATCAAGATCAAATAAGAATGTCGAGATCCAGGTCAAGGTTGCTCAAAGCTGCATCGATCAACCACCATCTCCTACGCTCATATTTCTTTCTCTATTTTTCTTTTCTGGATTTTTTTTTGGATTCATTTTCTCGAAGGGCAAAGAGGGGGGAGGAGGCGATGTCATTAAACAGACTGAATAGCGAGGAAAACGAGGCATTGCCTATACCGAAATCGATAATCGGCGTCCTGTGACAATCAGAACCAGAAGGCTCAAAATATACACAGGATATGAGAGAAAGGTTCTTGTCTTGCATGGGTCAATGGTATACAACGAAGACCGGGGTTTAAGTAGGACAATCGTCTGGAAACGAATTCGCTGGGTATCAAGAGGAAGCCAACAGAGTTGCGCAGTCACGCGACGGGAAGCTCAGAAGACTGCAACGCAGTAACCAAGGCTTCTTATCTCTGAACGGCTGTACATGTGCCTATTAGGCAGTAGGTTGATGCTGGGTCGGCATCCGGTTGCCGACGGGCATTCCAGGGTACTGCCCACCAGCCTGCTGTTGCTGTTGCTGCTGCTGCTGCTGGAGATTTTGGTAATAGGCCATTTGCTGCTGTTGCTCGTTTGTCATATAAGCGGGGTGCATGCCGCCTGGCCGGGGGACGTTCGACTGCTGAGCATTGACGTTGCTGTGGCTCACGTCTTCCGGTGCCTCAGTTGGGACCTCGGGAACGTCGACGCCATTCTCGTTGGTAGTGGGATCAGGGGCATTGAGGCAGGCCTACGGGTTCAGGGGTATCAGTCTCGTGCGGAGTAATCGGCGCGAGCAATGGGCCGTGAACAAGTCTCACCTGAATGAGGTTCTTTCCTTCAGGTTTCGTGACCAATGGCTGCAGCTTGGGGGTTGTGAAAGTATAGACGAGACCGGTCTCGGACACGACCAGGAGGAGCACTTGCGTGCCTGTGAGGACGGAGAGTTCGTATGCCTGCGACGCGACCGCATGGAATTGTCAGTGGGCGTTCAAATTAACTTGACATTAAACATAAGGCGACGAGGTAATGGACGAGACGAGGACCGATAGAGTGTGGATATACCATGCACGTAAGTGCTAAAGGCAAAGGGTTCGTGGTCGTGACGCGGAGGTACGCACCTTCTTCATGATACCCGCCTTCCGCTTGGAGAACGTAATGTGGCGACGCGACTTATCCTGGATGAACTTGATCTCAATCTTTCTGCGCTCGCGACCGGGCTTGTCCTCATCATCGTCATCATCATCGGCGCTCATACGAGAACGCTTGGTACCGCGGTTGTCGGGGGCGCCGTTACCGGCGGCCTGCTGCAGGTCGTCCTGAGTGGGCGAAGGGTTCTCCTCACCAACGGCGGTGATGTCGGCCATAATGGAAATAGAGAGACGCGGCGACGAGAAGAATTGCTCAGATCGAGTGGTCAAAGAGAAAAGGGAAGGATCTGGGGGTCCTGAAGGTGAACGCCCAAAGAGGAATGATGCTTTTGAGGGGAAGGGAAGATGACCAAATCGAGTAACGCGTTTGGCTTCGCAGGGTTTGGGTTCAGAGGACGAGAGAGAAGAGGGAACGGCGAGGAGCTGGGAAGTTGTTCGAAGAAGGCAAAGTGCCGGTGCAGAGAGGAAGGCGGTGGCTCACGTGCACCTAGTGCTGTTACCGTACCGTACGCCCCACCTCCTGCTTCAAAGGCTCACTTCACTTTTTCCAACTCCAAATTTCTTTCTCTCTCAATTCAAGCTCACTTACTCGTCAGATCCAAGGTATCTAAATACTAAGTTCCTGTTCTCCGGCAATTGGATGCGCTATTCCTCGCTTTTTGCAGGTTGAGCAAGAAACAAGGGACTGTATGCGCTACAAGAATGTGGACGGACAGAGTTTGTCCAGACCATCGTGCGGAGACAAAACCTCCTTGGCAAAGCTCATTATTGGATGACTCATGGTGAGGCACTGGGAGACTGCTCCCCACCTGTACCGCGTAAGATTACCGGTAGAGCGATACTCATCCTTCGAGTCCATTCAGGCCCAGGTCCTGATCAGTCCGCCAGTCGCTCCAGGAGTCAAAGACATCTATGAGATGTGATTCCCAGCTCTTGTCTGAGAGTACAAAGACACGATCACCATTCCTTCTCAGGAGAGTTGATGGAGCCGGATGGCTGATATTCTCACCGATCCACCGCCAGCCAGTCCACAATGATCAGAGCCAGCATGTACACTGTGGAGTCTAGCATTCCAACCTCCTCGAGTCCGCGACTCGGAACCATGCATCTTGACTCTGGTCTCATAAACGAACAGAGATGATCAGTGGATAATACCAAAGTAATGCAGGACAACGCATCTCAAACACAACGGCTGATTGCTGGGACTGAAGTACCTTGCTCAAGAGTGTTCAGTCCGAGCTTCTCAGGGCCTCTCGCATAATGGAGCTGGCCAGCTGCGAGATGGACGACAACAGCGAGCACAAAGTACTCCACACTTTGTGGTCAACGAGCAAACAGGACTTGAATAGACGGGGACGTTGGATATGGCGAATTCAGCCACGCAGTACCCATGAATGAACGAACCCTGACAATCCATGCTAACTATAGGATATAGACAGCGATAGTCCATCCAATAATTCAGCCATGTCAATATCCGCCAATAAGGCCGCGTATTAAGCAGCCCTGCATACACCAGCACAGCAGCATCGCACGAGATATTATTCCTACAGTAGACCCTCGTGCGAAAACTGCTGTATTAGAGTCAGCTTGGCCTGGTCGACGGATGATATCAACAGCTTATACGAGACTGTCTGGGTTAAGTTTAATTGGCAATCAACGCCTTTTGGGTTCTGGGCTATGAAGGCTCGCTCTATCAGGACCAAGAAATTCTTAAGATGAGCTTGGCCATCTCTGCATTTTGGATTGCGAGGTGCGAGTCAACTGTTTTTGTCTGATTGGGAGCTTTCTTCTTGCTCTCCTGGAGAAGAAGTCTTCCACATCAGCTGGTTTACCTATTATATTGAGTAGGTGAAACACCGTCCACGTTGACGATCTTACTCTGCTGCTCCGCACCGCATGTCTCCCGTCGGCCTTTGCACGGATGTCAGCGCATCCATGTCGTCAACGCTAAACATGAAACACCAGGCTGAAACAATTAACGCTACAAAACTGTCAAGGAAGATGAGGATAATTTAGTTACAGTTCTCATATTAGCTAGCTATAATAATAACGGTATCCTGACTATAATAAAACTCTAAACTTAACTCATCATATTCTCGGGTAATGACACGCGCCAAAGACCAAGGAAGCAAAATTCTATTTTTACATATGCATCGAGGAAAGCAAAGCCCTTCCTCCCGAGAAGTAACGGCAGAGACACAGAAAGGTCGCTTGTGAGTAATGTTGTTTCAGAGAATACTTGACTGCGCCATCTTATTTCGCCAACGCCGAGTAAGAGTCGATTGAAAATGTGCGTGTCCAACTTCGGTAGTGGTTCGAAGCGGGCAAGCATCCATTTCCTGCCACTTCGTATATGTCGTCCGTCTTCGTTGGTAGAAAAGAGGAAAGGAAAGATATCAAGGAGAAAAAAGAGGTGCAATGAATGTAAATAATGTGCAAGAAGTGAAGGTCCTCACAGATCTCAAGGACCGGCCTTGATATCATGCCATAGAGCGAAGGAGTTTAGTGAATGTTGACACCAAAATCCCTGACACCAGCACCACCACCACCCTTTGGGCCAAGCCACACAATCTCGATAACACTGTGCCCCTCATCTTCCTCACGCACATACCACTGGTGAACGTTGTCGCCGACGACATACGCCTCCCGCAGAAGCCATCTATCCTTGATGACACCTTCCTGGTCACGTGGACGAAGAGGGCCAAGGCGGGCTTCGTAACCACGAGGGTCCTCCTCCCATGTCTTCTCGGCGTGGTCGAAGTTGATTGCGTCGTCGGGTGTGTTCTCATCGTATGTGTACTTGACTAGTGAGTATCCGTTGGTGAGAACCCAGAATGTTCGAAGAGTCTTTCCAGTAGCGTTGTTGACGATTTCTTCTTGGTCAAAGACCCAGCGGCGGAGAATGGAACGGCGACCAGCAGCGGCGGCAGCAGAAGTCATCTTCACTACGTCCTTGCTGTACCAACTGTTCCAGTGGTGAAGAGACTCGATCTTGCGGCCGGATTCGTAGACACCGTCGACTTCGCCCTTCATGTCCATCTGGTAGAGCGATGGCCAGAGAGTCAGGGAAGTCTCACCGAATCGTTGAATACACTGCCCGAGCTTCTGGTCACCGGGCTGTTCACCCCAGGACTGGCACTCATCGTAGTAATATTCGAGGGTGTCGAGAAGAGGCTTGGACACGAACACTCCGGCTCCTCCGAAAGCAATGTGGCCAAAAGTATCAACCTGCCAGCTGGCTTCAGAAAGCGCACCAATGTAGTGCTTCTTGGTAACGTCGAATAGATTCAGCTTGTGAGCGAGAGTCGGCAAGGAGAGGAAGAAAGTGTCGTCATCGATGAAGCTGACCCACTTGGTTTGAGGGCGCTTAGTGCGGATAACTTCAGCGAAAGCCTGTACAAGACCGAAATATCGCGCAGTGAACTCAAGAGGAGACTTAATCAACATCAGGTCCAGGCCACGGTTGCGGAAGTAGGTCTCCTGTTTGGCGATGTCGTCTTCGGAGTTTGGCACGAGAACAATGATACCAGCCTTGGTGTTTCCATAGGAGTAAAGCAGAGAAGGGAGCAGACGGTCCAAGCGATCCGCAGATGTGGCTAAGCCAAACAGAATCTTGTCGGTCTCGTCAATGTCATGGTCGGCGGCAACATCGACATCAATGACCGATGGGCAGGCCATGGCATCTTCCTTGTTGGATGGAGAGATAACCATGCCACGCTCCAGAACAGTAGTGGGCGGCAGAACAGGGACATTGATATCTTCGAGTGACTTGAACTCGGTCTTTGGAGGCTGGAAGTTGGGGCGGAAGTAGGCACGGGTGTAGTTCTTGCGGAGAAG
Organism: Aspergillus undulatus; assembly: GCF_047715775.1. Taxonomy (NCBI): domain Eukaryota; kingdom Fungi; phylum Ascomycota; class Eurotiomycetes; order Eurotiales; family Aspergillaceae; genus Aspergillus; species Aspergillus undulatus. The sequence continues at coordinate 79,592 of NW_027396667.1, forward strand.
CCACTCGTTGAAGGGGAGAGGAGGCTGGATGCTAGGGTCCACGTCACACAGTTTCGTGTTTGTGTTTGTGGTGGGCGGGGTCGGTTGGAGCTGGATTTGCGGAGTACCAGTCGAGGTGACCTGATTGACAGGGTGCTTGAACCGCATGAGCGCTTCGCGATCGTAGCGGTCGATGCACCAAAAGAAAAGCCCTATTGAGAGCAAAGCAATGAGGGGGAAGATTGTTTTCAATCGGAAAGTCGGCATCTTGCTGGGAGGATTATAGCTGTTCTTCAACATGGGAAAGAAAATAAGTTATTGAGTACCGGTGTAGTCGAAGAAAAGGCGTCAAACTCCGCGGTATCGAGAAAACATCGACCGGATAGAGAAGAAACGGCTCCGAAGAGAATATATGAGGACTTGGGGTTCAAAAGAGTGAATATGGCAAACGAGTTCACCAAAGAGGACTATCAACGAAGGACTGGCGGCGTCGAGATTTGTTGTGAATTCACGGTTGATCCTGTGAAGTCAATAAGTCGAGCCGCGCGGACTGAAGCGAAATTCCAGGGGCAAGCGCAGGTGAGCAACTGGACGTACGCCCAGGGCGTTCGGAGGCAATTAGGTTGAGTGGGAAAAGCGGACTGAAGATGTTGCAAGCCTCGAGTCTGAAGTGAGAGGGAAAAGAAAGGGGAGGAGGGGTGGGAAAGTAAACGAGAGAAGTGGAAAAGGGAAGGCTGATGAGGGTGGAAGTGGACAGTGGCAGGAGACGCTGAAAAGGCGATCGCAACGAATTGGCACGGGGCGGGTAAACTGCCAGTGGGGATCTGCAAACTACCGCCGTAATTAATTACAGGCCACCACAACTTCAATCAATTGTCCGCAATCAATATCAATCTTCAATGTCAAGCAGATCGGAATAAGCAATTTTCAATACTGTTTGCACACAACTCTTTCTCTCGCTTCGTTCTGATGTATCTTTATCGTATCCGACCCTGCTTGTGCTGCAGCCAGCAGTTGCCTCTACAATCTGCGATGCCGATCATGGACAGAAGAATGTTGTGAAGTGGGTGCAAAACAGCCCCAACTCACCGGGTCAAGAAGATGTATTTTTCATCTGGACCCTGCCAAGTTGCCGTCGCTGGAGACCTGTGTCCTTCAGACGACATGATATTGGGATTTGAACCCTTCGAGGACACACAGTATGTTGTCACTACGGAGCACGGGCGACGAGGCCACGCCGATCCCAGTAGAGTGCGGTTGGACCAACCAGGCGGCTGACGATATCAGAAAGGTTGGTCTGATATCGCCTGTCCGGAGTCTACTTCGAGTACATTACTACTAGCAGAACCCGCAGGGCTGCACGAGTCGAAAGGTTCTACATCAACACGGAGAATATGGAAAGAAAAGCAACCCCAGTCTGATTTCTCCATTCAAGCAGCTGCTGGGCTGGGCATTTTTCCGCCCATAAGAGAGCTGAACAGAGATATCAAAGTTCTCCAAGGCCTGCATACGTCTTTCGAATATGTCGCCGTTTCTCACTCGAGTTTCAAACCGGTGACCGTCTGCCCTGAGAACTGCAAACGGTGCTTAAATTACGCCGCTTCCGTTTTACGTTACGGAAAGCGGTCGAGGCCAGACAATCGCCTTTATTGTCTGTGGCTGACCGCTGACAGGTTCCAGGGCAGTGGCGGCTTTTTCTATTTCTGTTTCCGTATTATCAAGATGAGGCGACTTTTCGACGATATGGTTGATGCCTGAAAAGCTTCGACGCAGATTGAGTACCGTATATTCCGCAGTCAAACGAAAATAACGCATTTGGGATTTGGGCAAGCTGGTGCTGTTGGTGCGACCCTTTCAAAAATTTGATGCGATTCTTGAAGAGCAATCGATCAGCGCGGCCTCCCGCCGGTTGGACCAGTCAGCGCAGCGCGTCTGTGGCAGCTTCCTCTGGCTCGGTCGTTAGCCCCACGGGCCGCGTGTCCCATGCATGGCGTCTCTCCTGAGACATCGCCTGCCGAAACGCTGCTGACCATGGCGCGTCGCCATCACAGGATCTGGTTCTGTCCTGTCTCCTTCCAAGCTTTGGCCCGTGGACCAGATGTCGCAAGCTCTATCTGACTCCCGGAGGAAGGAGTCACCAACCGGCCTCCGGGAGATGAGGTGAATTTACTCCGTCGGCTTGTTCAACTACTACTTACGGTGTACCGGTTTCGCGCTTCTGCATCGGACGCTGTGCCACTGCTCACAAAGAGTAGAGTCAATCGTCACGGATACCTGCTGCATTTGACCAACCTCTCTTCCAAGCATATGGATCACCCGTTCTCCATAGTCTGGTCGTCTCGTCAGCCTTAGATCTTCCAGGCAGTGTTCCTGTGTTCTTGATGTCGCTTCCAGCAGTGGAGGGTGATCTGCACGGTTCAGCTGTAGACGCGCAAGACAGTCGACAGCGGCGATCAAATAATGTCCACCGAAGCCCATACGTGACTTTGGTCCTCGCTTGCGCATGCAAAATGTCTGCAACAAGCTATTAATATGGACATGACGGCTTTCCCTGACAGTGCAAAGCACAGATGCCTGCTCCAACACGGGCCTGCGGGTATGAGGGCGGAGTATCTATACAACCCCACTATCCCAGACAAGACCTCGAGGCGATACGTGGATGTGATCAAGCAGCTGCAGAACCCAGGCGCGGGCCAAGCCGACATCAACAGAGCGCCTCTGTGTCAACTTTCAACCTTGATGGCTCCCCCGTTGCACTAATCTCACTGACAGGGGGAAGGGACCAAGGCCGATGCCGAGCAGGCCCTGGCCTCTCGACCAATCGCCCAGCCCTTCAGACAATCGGATTTCAGAAGTTCCTGGATCCTACCGCCAGCCTCCCATAGGCGCATGCGGCATCGGAGCCGTCTTCATCAAGACAATAATATATCAATGCACCTGCGTCATGCTAGATTGCGGCATCGTCAACCCTTCAAGATCCGGTAAAATTGCTTATTATTGCATTGGTGCTTCGTAGCAGCCTTCTCTTCCCCTGACTTCCGAGGACCCTGGTTCAGGACTCGGTGTCAAGTTAATGAGCCAAGCGCGCGAAACCAGTCTAGTCGCAGCCAATTAAGCTCATAGAACTACCTGCCTCCGTTCATCCTTCGATCAACACTCTCAGGAGTTCTATGGGGTAATACGGAGTTGATAAGCCGATATCTGCAGAGTCGAATCATCGGGGACGGATTTCCCTCCGACATCATCATAGACCTCAACTCTCAACGTTACTAGTTCTCGAATGTGTCTATCAACGTCACGGTAGGGAGTTCGAACTAACAACTCATATATTCGGCATTCTCGGAATCTTGATCAACAGAGTGATATACAGTCGATCACCGGACATTCTTTGAGGTTCGAACTATATTCTGTAGTTACAATACATACGGGGTACACTCCGTTACATTCGTTCCTCCATGGCGCGATTTGTCGCCATCGAGGACAAAGATCATTTGCTTGATCAACGCCCACGGGTAGGTGCCCTGAAAAGGGGTCGATTGAGTTCGTCCAATCACTGCCTCGAAGAGACATGCGCCACTGAACCACCGATACGGTGCATACAGAGTCGGTATTATTGCATCGATATCGAGCGGCTTCCGGTAGGAGATATAGATTCTGTGTACCTCGTTTTCTCAGTGTAGTATGATTTGAGACTCAGCATTTTATTACCCTTTCTACTTCGTACTCTATTTAGTAAACCACAATTGTTCAGGCGCTGTCCTGCCACTACACGCTAATAGTGGAAGGATTCATTAACTGACGTATATATCTGTCGATTGGATAGTAATCTGTGGCCGGCGTAGGTAACATCCATATTCCGTAGTTGGCCTGCCACTTTGAGCAAAATATATGTACCTTGTGGCCAAGCCTGATTGTTTCGTTATTCTTCTGGGGATGCGAGTTAACCAACAGGTTATTGCCGTCATAATAATGTATGATCCCGGCTATGAAGGCAGCAGTAGTAGGACAGACCATTAGCTGGTCAAGAAGGAATGGATGACTCGAGTGCCCTGGCAATAGCAACGCATGGCCGCTTCCTGTTTTCACTGCTTCATGAGAGGTTGCTGAGGACACCGGGGACACGCCCATGATGGGAAACGCAGTACGAAAAGGGTTAAGATGGACAAAGGAGGGCATGACCTGTTGGCATCAATTGCTCGCAATGCAACGGACTTGAGTATGTTCATTAACAAATCTAGACCAATTATATAAAGTTTCATCAAGTCATTCCTCATCATCATAATCCTCGCGATCCTCGAACTTCATGAAAATCTCTTTCGAAGCTTCGTCACCCATGACCATGGTCCAAGCGTCTTTCACCAGATCGATGATAGAGTCATCAAACGCGAGGTCGAGACTAGGTGGGGGAAATCGGATGACACGGCCTGACACGAGATTGGCGGGAAGTGTTTCACCACCGGCAGCAACGGCTCGACCCAACTGCGTGTAACGCAAAGACCAGAGTACTTTCGCATTCGGCCCCGCTCTGGATTGGAGGAGCTTTTCTATAGCACCCTCGATCAAGGATTGTCCTTGCTGACCCGGGATGCTGACACTACTGTAGAGGATGCCTGTTGCACAAACGTTAGCATGTACCGAGATGGAAATGCGGCGAGATATGCAAGGTGTAGCGTGAAACGCCAATATCAGTTTCGTAAAATTCTCAACAAAGCAAGTTCAGGCAATGTAGATAAGTTTTGAAAGAAGTCATCATATAGAGGAAGAAAGCGATGGGGTTAGGAAGGAAGTGAAAAACCTACTTTGACCTGCGGGGCACTCGGCAGTTTCGCTAGAGTGCACGGATATATAAACCGGTGGCGATTCGTCAGTAAGACCAAGTGAGCTTGCCGGGAATACTACAACAGCCCCAGCAGGGATCGGCCCGCTCTCTGCCGTGGCGGGGAACAAATCGTCCAGAGACGATGACACGATTGAAATCGACCGTGAGACTTGATCATAGTCACACGGGGCTTGTGTTTGTGAAGGAAGATCCCAGTTGGAGCCGACAACATATTGCGTTGTAATGGTTTCACCACTAAGCAATCGCAACTGAACGCGTTGGTCATCGGTCTCACTCTGAGAGTCTTGATTCAAAGACTCTATTCCAGAGTTTAAGACATAGACACCACCACCAACGGCAAGAGCACGACATCCCACCTGTGAGATTTCAGACCCTCCACCCCATTTCACCAAGACACTTCCAAAGCCCGGGCCAAAAACACCGATTGACGTCAGATGCCTCTGGATGCGAGGAACAGCGTACTGAGCCAAGGTCTTCTGGGCTGGTGCTTGTGACAGAGACAATGAGAGAAGAGGGTCATAAAGTTCGGGTGGAACCTGAAATTTGGAGGTGAGATATTCCGGAAGAGGCTTGGAAAGGTCGTCCTGGGCCGGTGATTCCTCTTGACTCGATTCCTGGTTCAGCTGACTCTGGCCCAGATTACGAAGAAATTTCATGAGAGTCCGCTTGGACTTCATGCTGATGAACTCATCAGCAAAAACATCCTCGCGACTGCTCGGGACCCTGTACAGATCCTTGTCTCCACTAGCTGTTGGTTTGTATATCCACCAGCTTCCAACGGCTTGAAATTCAAGCTGCCGGTACACCCGCGATGACACCAGGGTGGGCACCAGCTGGGACCTGGAATAGATAAGCTGTGGTGACAAGGATAATGTATAAGCCCTTGAAGGCGACAGTCCAGAATCGCTCGGTGAGTAAACGGTAGCATCCTCAAACGGAAGCTGCACGGTGGCTAATCGACATGGAAGTCAGCGGGTGGCACCCAGCCTCACAGGCGAATCAGTATCCCACCTTTGTTTACTTCTGACGCCCATTCTTCAGCTTCCTGCAGACTCAGGGCGGCATCTGAGCCTCCGTAATAAGGATTCTTATCAACATGAAGAACCTTTTTACCTGACCGCGAGAGTGCTCTTTGGCGCTAATCAGCAAGCGTACGACAACGCACAGGTGGGAAACATACGTACAGAGCCAGAAGTGACTGCGCAATCCCAGTTCCAGAGATTGTCACATCCCATGGGGTCTCCTCAAGTGACTCCATGGTATCGGCGCCTAGATGTCAAAGCTGTGAGATTAGTGTCGCGAGTCGTAGAGTAAGCCCCAGCTATCATCACGTCGGCCAGCTGAGGTAGAAGTGCTTTTGAAGGGTGCGGCAACCCATTTGTGGTGGCTAATAGAGTCGTTTGTCCCAGGACGTAACGCAGCGAGAAAACGGAAGAGAAAATCTGAAGCGCACTACTGAAAAATACAAATGGACCCGCGTTATCACGTGATATCGCTTGGCTGAGGGACTTGGAGCGGACAGAGTCCACAGGGAGGTCTGAGAGTAATCCGAATCGAAACAGTGGACAAGTACAGAATACAATACTATCCTGTCACTCTACTCCGAAGCGCCAGTATGCTCTAAACTTTCGGAAGCATAGAGTACTACCACTGTGTCGAGAAGCAATGACAGCTTGGTAGAGCTTCAGATACGCTAGTCCAAATACAGCTAGACTGCCCAAACCCTTCGGCCACTTAAGGACTTTTCCCGCAGCGCAAGATCTTTCTTTCTGCATGCCACTCCTAACAGGCAGACTGCCATCATCTCCATAGCAGTTTGTCTATCTCGCACAATCCTTCATTGGATTTGTGCTTAGGGAGTGGCAGATAGAACCTTGTCACTCTGTATCTGCTGCTCTGGATGGAAACATTTGATGGAAGCGGTTCGTTTGTAGTGACACATTCCTATTGCAAGCTTCTCTATTGTAAGATGCTAGATCTATGTCGTGTGATAGAGATTTTGATGTGGCTTAGCAGGCGAATGACCCATCTGCCCATGTGTTTGGGGTTTTAAGCTGGGCGATGTAGTCTCGATGCCCTACTCGACGCGTGTTGGCGCCATAGCATGCAGGGCGGGTCCGCATTTGGCTGGACGCTGATGACTGAACTGTCGTTCACTTTGAATGTTTGCTTCGAGTGATCATGGCATTGACGCCGGAACGTCGGAGCCTGCGTGGTGAAGTACGGAGTCTGTTCACTCCTCATTCCCTTCCTCGACAACTCTCGCGCGTATTATTTTGACCTCGTCCATCGGCCGGTCCTCGTTGTTTGTTTTTACTAAGCCCATGCGCTGGATGATTCGCATCCCGCTTTTCACGCGACCGAAGATTGTGTGTTTCCCATCGAGCCAAGGAGTCGGAGCCAAGGTGACGAAGAACTGACTTCCGTTGGTGTTCGGCCCGCTGTTTGCCATGCTCAATATACCAGCTCCAGTGTGCTTGAGGTCTGATCGAATCTCATCCTCGAATTTCTCGCCGTAGATAGAGCTTCCTCCCCTCCCAGTGCCGGTGGGGTCACCAGTTTGTACCATGAAATTCGGGATGATCCGGTGGAAAATGACGTTGTTGTAGTAACCGCGCTCCGCGAGCGTAGCGAAGTTTTTGCATGTCTAAAGTCAAAGCAATGTGAGTATATTGGACGTTGAGCGCCGAATGCCGGGGTGAGGGGGAGGATGCTTGCGACTAACTTTAGGAGCATGCAAGTTGTAGAGCTCGACTGTAAATGAGCCCTGCGCCATGTTAGATTAAGTATTAGGGTCTCAAGCAGCAGCACTTACCATGCTCGTGTCGAATGTCACACCGGTCGTCATGATGTGAAGAACAGAGAAAGTCACGTTATAGATCGAGTTAGGTATGCGCTGGATGTGCGGAGAGGAAGCGGTTGAGTTTGAACTCCGAGGCGGAAATCGAAGTGTCTTGGCATCAAATGTAATCTGGTTCCTGGGTAACATGTCGTCTTCTACTCATCAACAAACTCTCAGAAACACAGAGAGTCTCCATCTACCAAACAAACAGAAACAGAATATTGGGTTAAGGGTATCATCACTCACCCGGTCTTTTTCTGCCCTTCTGCCGTCCCGTCTTACGGCCAGATTGCCAACGTGTAATGGCTGAGGTCAGTCCACTTGCAGAGCTCCTGGGACAGGCGCTGTACCGGTTTGAACTCATCAGACCGCTCTTACCAACTTACGGGCATGTGATTCTATCGGCTTTGTTTCCGCTCTATATCGGAGCTCACGCTTCACTCTCAAGGCCAAGCTCTGCTGCCAAACCTTCCAAACGCGCTGACAAGGATGCCCAAGACGACTCTGGGGATGAAGAAGACGAAGAAGAACGCCACGATGTCGACCAGAAAATGGAAGGGCTCGCGCCAAGCGATGCCTTGGTGTTCCCTTTGACTGCTGGTGCAACCCTTGGTAGCCTGTACTTGGTGATCAAATACGCGGGAGCTGATCTTTTGAACAAGATACTCGGCGTCTACTTCTCGCATATGGGTATATTCTTCGCCATTGCATTCGTCAAGGATGCAGCTTCCGTTTTGAGGTCTTTTGTCTTTCCTCGCAAGTACACTCGCAGCGGGCAGACTTGGGTACCTAAGCCATCCAAGCGTATCTTTACAATCACGTTCACATCCGCCACTCCGAAGTCAGTTGATGTACGGCAATCACCTCTGCCAGGGATCCTGGGGTCAATACCGTTGCCGAAATACGTCTTGAATGGGCTTTGGGCATGCCGTGCGTTACTGTACTGGCGGGCGAGACTTCGTGTCCATCTGCATCGAGTTGTCCACTTCGAGTGCTCCTTAGACGCGCTGGATATTTTAAGTGGCTTATTATCTCTTCCCGCAGTGGCCTACTTCACATTTGTTTCGAAGCCATGGTGGTTGACCAACTTTATCGGCTTCTCATTTTGCTACGGTACCTTACAGTTGATGTCGCCGTCGACTTTCGTCACTGGCTCTCTCATTCTCGGTTCACTGTTCTTCTATGATATCTACTTTGTTTATTTCACCCCTTTGATGGTGACTGTTGCAAAGAAGCTCGACGTCCCAATAAAGCTCCTGTTCCCCCGCCCACCTGCCCCCGGCGAAGCTCCTGACACTGTCTCCCTGGCTATGTTGGGACTGGGCGACATCATCGTACCGGGCATGATGGTGGGACTAGCACTTCGGTTCGACCTCTACCTGTACTACAAGCTGAAGGGCACGCTAAAAGCACGAGCGGAGGGTGAAGACTCGGGATTCATCAAGCCAGTTTATCAATCAGCGACAGGAGGATGGGGAGAACGCTTCTGGGCACGATCACCCCGACCCAGCGAGCCCGAACTGAAGCCCCCTTACAGCGATGCCCGCTCGTTTCCCAAGACATACTTCAAAGCTAGTCTTTTCGGTTACACTTTTGGAATGATCACAACGCTTGCCGTCATGCAGATTTTCGATCACCCACAGCCAGCGCTCTTGTATTTGGTCCCAGGAGTATTACTTTCGTTATGGGGAACCGCTTTGGTAAAGGGTCAAATCCACGAAATGTGGGAATTCTCTGACGCTGAAGAGGAGGAAGACGAGTCGAACGAGAAGGACGACAACCAGGAAGATCAGCTCGCGTCTTCAGACAAGAGCCGAGGTCTCTTCACTCGTATATTCTTCGGGCCCACCGAAGACGCAGCATCCCAGAGACAGGCTAAGAAAGCTGATGGTAATACCGAGGACAAAAAATCCGAAGACAACGACCAGGCGAAGACACGATCAGATGGCGAAGACAAGGAATCTATGGAGACGGATCTGTTCTCAATCTCAATCTACATGCCCCGAAAAGCCGGATCTAAAAAATTGCAGGCTAAGAGTGAGGTTGCCGAATCCGCGCCCGACGAGGAAAACTGGTCGTATGCTGGCGACAAGAAACAGGATAGCGAACCTCCTGCCAAAAGACGGCGACGGAGTCCCAGGCACACTACTGCAATGCCTCAATAGTGACATGGAGAACCGGTTGCTTATGCAGTTTGGATAGCAAGAGGTGGCGTTTGATTGTGTTTATTGGGGATCTTACACAAACATGGTAGGCAAATGGTGACAGGGGATTCTTATGTATCTTAAAGAAATATCACGAGAGCTCTAAGGTTTTATTCATGGTCGTAATATCGTAATGCTTGGATTCGTATTCTCAACATTGCCCGAGAATCCGGCTGATATCATCCCATCTTCGAGCCGCTACATCCACTAAGTCCCTCAGCTCTTTCCTGTCAACAGACAGTCCGCCATTCTTCTCCATCTTCACAATGATAACCTTGCCGGATTTCGCATCTTTGTCAACGATAAGGCTTACTCTTTCTTGCGCTAACCCTTCCTCATAACCATCAGGGTCAGCCAAGATCCACCTCCGCTCAATACCCTTCCTGTCATTGTGCGTCTTCTTCTTCTCCTCTTCAGCATCCGGAATAATGGCCGCTCTCCAGCCAGCCGCTGCATCAGCTTCGAAGACCCCGAACGAGCTGGCAACAGGCAGTCCGCGCAACGACAGCTTGCGAGCTTCGGAGACTAAATCCGAGCATATCACTGTCTCATTGTCGACGTCCCACCATGCACGTGGTAATTTCGTATTCCGAAGAGCCGCTAGAACAGCCGTCCAAGCCGCATCGAACGGGTTTCCTGCCAGCGAGATGATCATGATATCGATGTAAAGGACCCAGAACGCCTTGATTTCACGCGCCTGCGGAGTAGCCTGGTCCACCTCCGTGCTTATATCGACATCCATTTGTTCGCCCTCGTTATAGCGGACTAGCTCTTCATGTCCGAGATTCGGCCGCTGGTACCATATCTCAAGGTCCTCGGCACGGACTAAACGGGAGGTATGCAGTAACGAGAGAATCTGATGTGACAAGGACTGCGCAAGGGACGAAGGCGGTGCATTGGGAATGAAGCCGGGAGCACATCCCGTGCTCAGAGAAAGATTGGGCACTAGTAGACTGAAGTCTTCGATGTATGAGTCCCCGTCGTCTTCGTCTTCTGTTGAGCCATCTGCGGTATCTTGACCTGGCTTCTCCGTAGAATTCGTGAGCTTCCGTCGCTTATTGGAGGTCGAGGATGACGGGTATGAGTGCGAGACGCTCCACGACGCGATGTCTTCTGTATGTAGGATCTCCGGTTTGACGCCGCATACGGCCGTGGTGTCGCCGACCCGCACCACGGCACTTCCGTTTGTGTGAGTTAGGGAGCCGGTATTCGCAGAAGTAACGCGGAATTGAGACGGGGCGCGACCATTGGCTCGAATGGAGGGTTGTTGACTCGATGCGGGGGGTGAAAGGTGCGCAAGTAGGTAGGCGTGAGGTTGGAGTCGGGCGAACTGAGATGGGGGAAGCGCGAGAGCTGGTGGTGTGGGCTGCAAAGCTGTAGCGGTTCCAGTTGACGCCATTTTGCCAGGACCAAGATGCTGAAGAGGTCTGGATCTTGAACCCTGATTTCCGTAGTGCCGAGTATAGTCTTCTGGAGTTGAAGCAACGAAGAAAATCGGGTTTTCTGCGGTAGAATAATGTCATGTATTAAGGCGGTGAGAAGGAGTATACAAGCTGGGGCCCGTCACCATCTTCCTTCTTGCACTGTCTTGAACTAATACACAGCCATGCAGAATCAATCCAGAGAGCTCCTATCAAATGATATCTTTAGCCGAATGATATATTTGGTTACGGAGCTGACTCGAGTTCGTCCCAGCAAGCACGCAAGCAGTTTTGGTTCCTGCAATGCGTGCCAACCGAGCAATTGATACTGAGAAATTTGTCAGGAAACGGCTATTACGGTTGATTTATGCTCGTTCGAGTCAGTCATTCCGGGCTCGAAGGTTCAATGATGACGAACCCGAGATATTGAGTTCTTATCGTCTCCACCAAATCTATTTATAAAATCAAATACGAAGGCATCCATCAGATGAATGATGCATGGGATATGCAATCCTTCTGGACTCGCTACTAAGAGGATGAAGACGACCTTATGTCTCAACTCTTTTTTGCTTTGGGGGTTTTGTGACCTTATGGCCCTTCATAGCTGTCAACGCGTATATCCTTCGCGCGACACTGCATACTTTGTGGAGAACTGGCTCTACAATACCTGGACCGTGGTTTCTCAGTATTCATCGACGTGTGAACCTCTTCTCTTCGTGTCGGGTATAACTCGTCATTCATATGGTTGCGAGGGTCCGGTGTCATAGTTCGACTTAGTGGAAATTCCAAATCATCAATGAATGAATCCTAATTTCCCGCTTCCTTTTCGTCAGTGCATCCGGGTCACTGCCGGCTTCTTCAGGCTGATACCGATCTGATGTGATGCCAGTGGCGCCTTTTACGCCGATGACCCTCGTATTCGCCAAGCATGCCATCTGTTGGATAATAGGTCTCGGCACCGCCTCCGGTCATTGTGGTCCTTGGATGTGTTGAGGCCCTCCGTTGCCCGCACCAACGATATTCTAATAAAAGGTCGCTGGTGTTGTCTATCACGTCTTGTGCAAAGAGCGAGGATTCCTTGGCATGTGTAGGAGTCTTCATATGCTTGTAATGTCTGCTCGTGCCCTCAAGGCGACGCGCGGGAATGCGCGGTGGGAATGTTAAGATATGATGGCATCCTTTGGCCGTGGGCCGCAGAGAAGCCGGGAACCGTCACTCGATGCCATGCTGGACGACATCTCTGAGGTTCCGAATTCGGAACGATCGAACGGGCCGACATCGTCTCCCTATCATCCCCACGCTCAAATCGGCAGTTTCCTACAAATCACGCGCCAGACACAATAAGTCGATCAAGGCAGAATAGTTTGGCAAATACAAACCATCGCATCTCGCCTATAGAGTCCAATGCGCCGTGGAATGACAGCTTCTGGAGCGACGCCACCACGGCTCATGCGGTGCTCTCCCTGCTTCACAAGGAACCGTTAGGCTCACCATCCGAATCCTCTCCCAAGGGAGAGCGTTCTCGACTTACGCCCCGTATAACGTGCTCCGTCTGCCTCGAGGCTCTCGAGCTTGAACATTATCCCCAGATTCCCATATCGGCTAGGTGTGACCATGAGTCCATGTCCAACGCACACATGTGTCGCCTGTGCAGTCGCAGCTTAGACGTTCCCGGGTAGCAGTATTGTCGTGTCCACTTTGCCACGTACAGTTGACTGATGAAGAGGTCCAGCGGTGGGCTGAATCATCGACGTATCTCTCCTACGATATGACACATCCTGGAGACGACGCGGAATTCGTCACTTGCATCAATCCGCATTGTCGCTATGGACAGCTACATGCTGGCAGAGCGCAAGATCCTGTTGTTGTCTGTTGGGCATGTGGTTCGCGGACATATTTCAACCATCGAAATATTCCCTAGCACGAGGGGTTGACATGCGCGGAATACGAGGAGATCAGACGCCCAAGAATGATTGGCGAGAATTGGATGCCAGGTCTCCCAGTTGTGTTTGGGCTCGCGCACTCAAGAAGCGGGCACCTGCGCCTGACGAACTCCTGAACCGAAGAACTATCGAGGAAATTACCCGGCCCTGTCCTGAATGTCACGTCGCCACGGAAAAGGCAGGAGGGTGCAAATACATGCGCTGTATGTATATCGTGAAATCTAATCAGCTTCTTCTGCAACTGGTGTATTGATTCTGATGTTGATAGGCGGAATGTGTTGGCGAGAATGGTGCTGGGACTGCGGCACCTATTGGAAACAGGGGCATCTCCGCGTTGCTTGTTCAAACCTCTCGACAATCGATAAAACGTCTGAAATCTCTTACATCGAGGAACGTTTAAAGCATCGTAATTGTGTTGAGACCGGCGTCAATCGATCTGCTGTTCCTACCGAAGGTCAGCTCTTAGGGCTTGCGGTCAACAACCGCGGCAAATACGGAGACTACGGCCGACTGGCTTCAAATTATAGAGAATATATATCATTCTCAACGTATTTCGTTAATATCATTAGAGCAGATCGTCTCCAAGTCAGGTGAAGTCAGGTGATGAACTGCGAGAAAATGCCCTCTCCCGTTTAGGCGGGCAAAAGCTTCCTCCATTTCAACGAAATTCTTCCTCCCCCGAAGTCGGCACAATTCGCGGTGAAACCTTCATATCGATTTCTCAAATCAAAAGACTCGAGTGCTGCATCACTCAGAAATCTGAACTTTCTTCTTCTGAAGAGAACGCCTATCGCAGAGACACGACGAGTGAGAGAGCCTGGCTTACCGCCGACCCCATGAGGCCGCCGCCCAATCACACCGCAATCACGTCCTCTAGAGGTGATGAGTGCCCAGGCTGTCGCATTAGTGGGGGATCAAGCTGCAGAATGGCATACCCAGAGCGATCTATGGTTGGCTACGGCCCGAGCAGGAACCCGCGCAGCCAATCTATTCCTCGCTGCTGGAGATCTCCCTCCTGCCAGATGCATGGGATATCCTTGAGAGAAGCGTAGCGCCAAACTGTGTTCTCCCCGCGTGAGGGTGTGACAACCAATTAACATTTCTCGATTCCACGTTGCCAGAGGGTTCGTCATTACTAACGGCTTGGAAGCCTTGGATGTTGAGGGTAAGCTCAAGTCCGGCAGCTCCTGCAGCTCCTCCCCTCTTCTGACATGCGCCTTTTTCACCTCTTGGTCTCCGGCAGGAGTTATGGTTGTTTGAATCACTCCTTCTGAGCCGATCATATCCCATTTCTTCGCATTTACGGGTCCCGACCGCGACTGGAGACAAAGAGACCTGCAGGTTGACAAGACACTGATAGCGATTGAACTGGTATGGTCTCCAACGGATGCTGCTCAATGATTTGAGTAAGTGTTTGGTCTCTGACGACAGAACGCCAATCGCTTTTCTATTTGAAGTCAATTCCGGAGCTGGTCTTCTGGAATTTGGGTTTCGTCTAAGAGCTCGGCGAGATCGAGACAACAGACCACCCATCGCGCAATTCCCAAGGTACACGACATCATGCCCTCGTGGGACTATGTAACTTCGCTTGTGAAGCGAATAAACTTTCCTACGGATGCTCCTTATGGTGATGTGGTGCTCGCAGAACGCCAACGCGATTCCTGGGCGCAAGCTGGCAAATATGGGAGGGGCTGGGTCTACTTCTCGCTGGTGCTGCTAGCAATGACAACAGCGATGCGCATCTACAACACCTGGGGTGATCGGATCAGAGTTGCTCTACACAGAGAGAAACCGCGGGCGAGTCTTCAGTCGCCTCAGGAAGAATATGAGCTCCCAAGCGCTGCCACCGATAGCTCGACTACGCTTTTCTTCCCAGCGCAAGGCCCTCTCCACACCGAGAAGCAACAGTCGTCCATTTCAACGGCTGCGCCGCTGAAATATGCCATCGCACTCACGCGCTGGATTTTCTATCGGTCGCTCCCGGAGCTCCGAATAGGGAGGTATCGCGTTGTTTCTCCCTCGCT
The DNA here is from genome assembly GCF_047715775.1 of Aspergillus undulatus. Classification (NCBI taxonomy): domain Eukaryota; kingdom Fungi; phylum Ascomycota; class Eurotiomycetes; order Eurotiales; family Aspergillaceae; genus Aspergillus; species Aspergillus undulatus. Next base: position 94,845 of record NW_027396667.1, read on the forward strand.
TGGGGCTTCGGCGATCATCCTCACCGCAATGATATTCGTTACACTCTATTCTTTCCTCCCACAACCGCTTTACTACTCATCGGTTGAGGTTGGATCCCCTCCTTTGGCAATCCGCGCGGGGATGCTGGCGGTGGCAATGATTCCTTGGATCGTTGCGATGAGTACGCGGGCGAACTTCATTAGTATGTTGACTGGCATTGGCCATGAGAGGCTGAATGTACTCCATCGATGGGCCGGCTACATTTGCCTATTTCTGAGTCTGGTCCATACGGTTCCGTTCTACGTCACGCCCCTATGGGAAAATGATATTACTCTGGCAGTCTTTCGACAAAATCTCCCAGACAACATGTACGTCTACGGGACTGGCGTGGCAGCGCTTGCTCCTCTGGGTGTTCTTTGCGTTCATTCTCTGCCAATACTCAGGGATTGGATGTACGAGCTATTCCTGAAAGTTCACATGCCTGTGTCTCTCGTCTTCGTCGCCATGCTTATCTGGCATACACAGAACTATCTTTCCTCGTGGGCCTATCTGTGGTCTACAATTGCCATTTTCGTACTTTCATACGTCGTGAGATTGTTTTATCTCAACTGGACCAATCCTCTACGGTTGTCCTTTATGATTGGAGAGGATTCCGCGGTCACCATTCTACCACAGAACGCGATCAAAGTTACGGTTCCCACTCAGATGAGGTGGAAACCTGGACAATACGTTTACCTACGCATGCCTGGTGTTGCCTTTTTCCAAAATCACCCTTTCACCATCGCCTCTCTCAACAGCGGTGATTTACCGTCAGATTACGGCGAGGAATATCGCGATTTGGCCCTTGTATTTCGGCCGTTTCGAGGATTTACGCGGGATGTTCTGCGCAAGGCCGTTGAGTTTGGACCGTTCAAGACTTGGACGGCTTTTCTCGAAGGGCCGTATGGGGGTATGCGGCGACAGATGGCAGCTTTCGACGATGTGATCTTTATAGCTGGCGGTAGCGGTATTACAGCAATTGCCAGCCATCTGCTCGATCTGATCAAGAAGATGCGCGAAGGCAAGGCGGTTACCAAATCAGTTCGAGTCGTCTGGGCCCTAAGAGATCCGGAGTCCATTGATTGGTTCAAGGAAGAGTTGCGCATTTGTAGAGATCATGCGCCTCTCAACTCAGTGCATTGCTACTTTTATCTGACAGGCGCCAAAGACGACAGCGGCAACCCATTCCCAGTCCAAGACCAACAGCACTACCGCGATGTCGTTCAGGAGAAAATCTACGACACGCTGCAGGATATTGAGAAGCGCAGCTCAGCATACATTCGTGAGGAAGCTGCTGGGGATGAGGAGCGAGAGAAGGAACTCCGTCGCGAGAACGAAGACACCCTCACTGCCCTACCCCCTCGCGCCTACACCTCAAAGCTACCACGGTCTTCCAATTATGAACCGCCCATGCAGAGCAACGGAGGGTTCTCACCGTGCCAACAATCCCCATATCAATCTCCCTACCAGTCTCCGTATCAGACCCAACAACCCCAATGCCAACAATTCCAATCCCCATATATCCCTCAGCAAAGCCCCTACATAACTCCCAATCATTCTCCTCAGTCGATCACAAACACCCCCTTCGACTTCGGCTTCGGCCAGCCCCAGCCCCAGCTTCAACCTCAACTTCAGTTGCAACCAGAGCAACCCGACAAACCTCCACACCTAACAATCCAAACAATCCCCGCCGCAACACCGCGCCCAAACCCGCGCTTCGCATCTCTCCCGCTCCAAAAGCGGAACGGGTGGAAAATCGACTACCATCGCCCCGACATCCCAAAGATGCTCAATGATTTCTCGAGGACAGTTGGACGCCGGACCTGCGTTTACGTTTGTGGCCCGCCGAGTCTGCGTATGGATGTTTCTGATGCGGTTGCGCGGTTGCAGACTAAAGTTTTGACGGACTCTTCGAAGGATGAGATATTTTTGCATGCGGAGAATTATAATATCTAAATGGAGATGGGGGAGGTTCGGAATGGCATGACCCGATGTGACTATATATGCGATGCTTGCTACGCTCATTTGTGATTTTATGTTTCTGATGTTTTGATTTGCGTCGTGTTTGATTGGAAGCTTTATACCATGGTGTTGAGGGGTCCTGATTTCGCCTCTCCGTGTTGGTGCAAGGAGAAAGATCGTTACTAATGTATATTTGAGAGACTATTTATATATTCAGCATTTCTATATTTTGGGCGTTGTGTCCTCGTCCATGGTGCGAGACTGTGTGTAGTGTGCAAGAAGTATGCAAAAAGAGTCTAGCTAAAAGAGATCGTATCCGACGTAAAGAGAAGGGTATCCTGAGCCATATGCAAGCAAACAAATAACAAAGCGAGTAGAGATGCGAGTGAGTACAAAGAAGGTGAGATGTTAAGATGTCCAACTCGAGAGAGCAGGTCAATGCCGCTGCGGCTCTCCATCGGCCTTTCGCTTCCTTCTTGCGGATTCATGGACATCCAGAAATGCTGATCCGGTGAACGAATGCGCTCCAAGCTCTTCAGGCTCGAGTTCGTCCTCTGCTTCGACCTTTTCCCAGTCATCGTCGGCGTCCGGCGTAGGCTTCGTTTCAGGAATCGCTGGTGCCGGTGGGGGCTGTGCAACGGGTGATGCAGGCTGACTGTGGTCGGTCTTGTCGCGTTGGAGGCTCAGTTTGACGATTCGTGCGCCGGAGGGCTTCAAACGGCGATAGTAATTTTCAACAATGCCTTCCTCTACCTCAAATCCACGTGAGATGTACCACTTCAGACCATCCTCGTTTGCCTCATGCACGTGCGCTGTAACTGAACGGATGTTGTAATGTTTCACAAGGTCCGAAACTTCGTGACATGAAGACGAGCCCGCGCTTGAGTTGGCGAATAAAAGCGAGTTGAGTAGGGAAGCCGCGACGCCGCAGCCACGGTATGGAGAGAGCAGATGCAGTGTCTGGATGTATAGATTCGTCGGCTCCTGCTGGGTGTTGGATTCAGAGGTTCCTGTGCTAATTCGCTCTAGGCGGCATCTAATGCCTCCAATCACTTTGTCTATACCTGCTGTGGGCGGTTGGTTGGGTGCTGACGGCGGGGCGGCTGCCACCGGATGATCATGATATATGGCCACGCGCGAGATGGACGCGATCACGGGATCCGTGATTGTAGCGGTGTAGAAAGAGTTGGGGTAGCGGATAGGTAAGAGCAGACCAGTAATCCGTGTTAAGGATGGAATATGTGCCGTGCTCACAGGGTCGATTGTGACATGCTCGTGCGGAGTGGGATACCCGGGTTGGATGGGGTGAGGGTACGCGGGGGGCTGGAACGAGGGGTTTTTGGCGATTGGTGGTTTCAATTGCGAGGCTATATTGACAGCATTTGGCGCCGGAGGTATAGAAAGTGGAGGAGCTACTATCGGTGAAGGATATTTTGGAGGTCGACCATGGGCACTGCGCGACAAGGCCGGGGACGAAGAGTGCTGAGGAAGCGGGGGAGATGCGGAGGTTGACTTCTTAGCCTGATGGGCTTTGGCGAAGAACTGATACGTCATTTGGGGAATATCCGCGCACGTATAGTATACAAAAATAGATGCCAATAAACCAGGATCAAAAGTCAAAGCGAGAGGAGGTGTTCATGGTCTGGGAAAAGGAACAGATTTCGAGAATGAAGACAGGAACAAACGCGGAGACGCGACAAGGCGGAGATGGCGATAAGATAAGATCGATGCGGCAGAATGAATAAGATAGAAACCTGAGGCCAACACTGCCAGCGGCTCTTCACTTCTTCGGCCCACGACTGCCCTTCAGCAAGGACTCATCCACGCTTCTTCCAATTCGAATAATACTTTTTTTGCGCTCCTAGGAAGGTGGGGCACTCTCCGCTATATATAATAGAGCCAACTTGTGCGGTTGCTGGATCGGCCAAGGTAAGCCAGCTCTGCGGTGCTGTTGCCATGCGAACACTAACACTCCCCTTAGGCTGGCTCTCCAGTGTCGTTGAACACAATAGATTCTAGCTATTCACGGTTCCTTAGGCATATGGGATACCGCCGACGTTATCTCTTTGTGTCTTTTACAATCCCGGCGCCTTCTCATTGATTTCCTGCGCTCCTTTGTCCTCTCTGACATCTGCTCCGATTCCGATATTACAGCTGGCCGCGCCCTTTCCACATCGCGGGATCACTCTCCGACCTTGAAAACCATCCTTCCGACGTCTCCCCTTATCTCTTATTATACGTTTCGGCGACGCGCATGTTACATTGAACTACGGGTTCAAGTTTGAGAAATCTTCGCAACTGCGTTTCCGCTTGATGATCAATTATTGACACGAGCACATCAGAGATAATTTCGGGGTTTGAATACGGATGTGAGTTGGGATATACAGTACTCTATGGGTATACTGTGCATCGGAGCCTTGCACCTTCGCTTTCATCCTTTGGAGACGTCCCCGAAAACGTGAGGGTCTCTTGATGTATGAAGTTCCAGCCATTTGGCCATAAGGCTACCTTTAGCAGTTTTTCCTCCGAGTTACAATATATACCAGTATACTAACGCTTCGACACCAGACATTCTAGCCATGGGTGATTCAAACAGGACAGAGGGGCAAAGCGCCTTCCCGCCGGGCACAATTGCGAAACTGGTATGCTCAAGAATTAATATACTAGCTTGTCAAGCCCTATACTGACTGTCCAGTCCGGTGACATACTGAACGACACATTTTACAATATTATCCATGACATCGTTGCCAAAGTTCATCGTGATGAAAAGATGGCCCGGATGCGCTCAGCAGTAGTCGTTGCAAGACAGAAAGCAGAGGAGGAAGCCACTCGACGTCGCGAAGAAGCAGGAATCAAGCCAGCTGGCCCGCCTAAAGTCGGAGAACAAGATTCGGAGGAATTCAAAGACATTCGGATCGAGACCGATGGAGCGGTCTTTGAGGACGGCAAGGTTTACCTCAAGGGAAACCCGCTCCAGACAACGAAAGAGATAATTTGCCCTGATTGTCGATTACCTCGTCTCTTATATCCGACGACTGGGATTGGAGCTCGTCGTCCTCCGGACCCTTATAAGGAATACTGCCAGAAACAGCCCATGATCAGCAAACCTGGACATGATGTCCACGGTAACCCATTTGCGACCGACAAGCTGAACCCCAAGAAGAAAAAACAAACAAACACCTCAAATACACCAGCGTCAAGTCCTCCCACAACACCTGATAGCTCCTTCAAACAGGCAGCACCAGAGAAGGTGTCTTTCCCGACAGTGAAGTGCCCAAATTGTCCTCGCTACTTTGTTGTCACCCGAGTAGCACAACATCTAGATCGGTGTCTGGGCCTCTCCGGCAGACAAGTCAATAGGAACAAAACCCCACAAGATAATGGCAGCGGCACGCCGACCTCTGCTCCACCAAAGCGACCATTGGATGACGATACTCCTACCCCGCTACCGAAAAAGAAGAAGCTGAGTGCCCCGAAGAAGCTATCTGGGAAGAAACCACCACCGCCAAGCAAGCTGAAGAATGGAATCACGCCCGATAGCGTGGAAGTCAAAACCGAAGGCAACGGAGATGCATAGCCGCTTGTCGCCATCATTATCTTCCATATAGAGTCGCGGGTGTGTCTCGACTGGGCTGAACATATTCTTTTCTATCTTAATGACCTTGACACGTACATATCATATCCGGCATTCAGGGCGTACGGAGCCTATTTTAACATCATGTCTAAAAGTCTGGGACATCTTGACTTTTCTTTCGTTTCGTCTTCAAGTTTTATGGGTCTGTTTTCTTTTGGGAATAGATGATTACGTGGTTGAACGAATGTACATTAGTTTGATATGAGTTCCAGGTTCAGATTCTGCATCACTTGCTGATATTATGTGTAAATGAGGCCTGAGGTCCTTCAGAGCTGCTCTGCCTGCTGTAGCAGAATGCTTTACGATGCTTTATGCTTGAGAACACTGGACGAAGTATATAGAAATTCGTGCCTTAGAGATAAGGCAATGAATCTATTCACCTGCATCACTATGATTCATCCCCGCCGCTCTGAATGAATCTCCCAAGCTTGACGACCTCTTCGCGTTCGTCCCTCTTCTAATGTTATGACCCAACTAGTTTACAATTCTCTCCTCTAGCTCTACCCGCCATGAGCACAACCCCTCCCACCCTCCTCCGGCGTCTCGCCGACATCCTACCCCTCGACACCGAATCTCTCACCCAAATCCTCACGTATGCCGCTAGCCTCTCGAAGGAAGAAGGCGCCGAACACCTTAAAAACCTCCTAGGCGATTTGCCCGCCGCATTTGAATTCATATCTGCGTTCAACGCACAGCGTTCAGACCCTACGTCTGCTTCGCGCCAACACGAATCGTCTACATCGTCCCGGCCGTCGCCGTCGCAAACTCCGAGCCCTGGGTGTTCGGGCTCAAGGAATAACAATAACACTAAGAACAAAAACAAGAAGACAAAGCCTCCACTGCATAGCGCGGGGCCGCCGCGGAGGGCGGAGAATTTTGGGAATGTTGCGGGCGGGTACAAGAAGGAGGATCTAAATGAGGATTATATACCCGCGAGGGGTTCAAGCAGGGATGGGTCGAGTCTCAAGGTACCCTCACGTCAGGGGTCTGCGGCGTCGCCGCGGACTCACTCGCCTGCTCTTCCAATGAGTGGAGGGGGCGGAGGAAAACCTCCACCTGCAGCTGGGCCGATGATATCGGATCTTCTCCCGAATGTAAAGTCCAAGGCGGCAAAGGTTTCAAGGTCTGGAGGAGGTTCTGGCTCCGGCTCTGGACCGGCGACGCCAAAGGGATCCCTGACGACGAACAATATATCAGATTTAACGGCGGCAATTGCGGCGCTGGAGGTGTCTACGAATCCGACACTGGGGTCGGAGCGGAGGAAATGCACATGTTATGCGACGCTACATCCGGTGTTTGATGCTGCGCCGAATTGCCTGAATTGCGGGAAGATTATCTGTTCGCTGGAGGGGCTGCAGCCGTGCTCATTCTGCGGGACGCCATTGCTGTCTAGTGAGGAAATCCAGAGCATGATCCGCGAGTTGAGAGAGGAGCGAGGACAAGAAAAGATGCACGCGCACAACGACAGTTTGCACCGCGAGGGCGGCCCTGGGATGGGACCAGGTTCGGGGCTGTCTCGGTCACCCAGCAAATTGACTGCGGCGAAAGCGCACAGGGATAAGCTGTTGCAGTTTCAGGCCCAGAACGCAAAGCGGACACGTGTGGTGGATGAGGCAGCAGACTATGAGACACCCAACGTTGCGAGCACTCTGTGGATGACCCCATCGCAGCGAGCGCTCGCGCTCAAGAAGCAGCAACGAATAATGCGCGAGATGGAGGAGAAGGCACGGCCGGAGTGGGAGAAGAAGACGACGGTTATGAGCTTGGATATTAAGGGCGGGCGCGTTCGAAGGGTGTACCAGGCTGCGCCAACTGAAAGTACACCCTCCGCGGCGGAAGAGGAGGAAACGGAGGATCTCACTTATGATGGCGGTGGTGGCCAAAGGAGCGGAGGCGAGGCATTCAGTCGTAACCCTCTACTTGCGGCTGGTGGACTCATGCGACCTGTCTGGAAGGCACCTGAGGAAAAGCAAGGAGAGCCTAAGGAGCGAAAACAAACGTGGCGGAGGGTTCAGGATGATCGGGATGACAACGAGCAGTGGATCTTGGATGGAGGGCTGCACGGGTTTACTGAATCAACAACGGAGACGTAGCGATATTCTGCATCTCGACAAGCGCAATGAAGGACACAAACGCTAGAAATATTGATGCTAGAAAAGAGCCGCTGCGAGGCATCTCATGTACATATATCTGATCGTCTAATTCTAGACCGAGTCATCGAGCGCTGCTGTCAGGACGAGACCCTGAACCGACCATTGAACCCTGCCAACCATGATCCACACTGTGCATTTGACATAAACCTAAATAGCTGGGATGTAGCACGAGTACGACGTTAGTTGGGCTTGAGATCCAAAGCATAAATGAACTATCCCTAGCAGCTGTCAGTCATCTGTCAGTGTCTCACCCCGGAGTATGCTGTCCCTGAGGACACGTGAACACTCGGAATTCCTTCACTATCGTCGCCCCTAATTAAAGTCCCTGGCTGCTCCATGGATATTCACAAAGCAAGTACATGACTTTCAAATCAATCTAGGTCTCCTCCTATTCCCTCCTTTTATTCGCCCCATCCATAAATCAGCTCAATGAATTCTCCTTGGTTACCCTGACACAATCCCCTCCCGATCCGCTCCCCGCGACTATGCCACCTGTACCCTACCAAACCCTCATCACAATCTCGGTTCAGAGCACCATTCTCAATGCCATTTCTAACGTACTGGCTCAGGTCATTGACCAGTATAGGCGAGATGTAAGCCTCTCCACCGCATTGTAGAAAGATTACTCCCCACCTTCGCCCCTATCTACATATATGATCTACCCACCATAGACAAACATCCCAAGTACAGAGCACGGAAAATATGTATGATCCTAACACTTCCTTCTAGAAAAAATTCAGTCTGAGCGTCCTCGCCCTCCTCCAATTCATCACTTATGGAGTCATAATCGTCCCCATTAACCACTATTGGCAGCGGTGGCTGGAGGTAAGTACCTACCTATCTGCACTGACCGAGAATACAATAACTAACAAAATCTCCAGATAACCTTCCCAGGCTTCCTCTTCCAAGCCACAGATCCCGGCGGCGGTGCCGGTGGTTCACCGGCAATGGGAACAGGGACCCCATCCCTCCCCATATCTAGAAGAACCCAAAGCCAAAGCATCGACGTCGTGGAAGTGAAGGAGAAACTCATCCCCGCCTCCACAGCATCAAGCTCAACAAGGCACGCGTTCCAAAACTCCCCGCGCCTCCGGCGCCTGTTGAACTTCCTCGCCAAATTCCTCCTCGACGCAACGATAGGCGGAATCCTGAATATCATTCTCTTCGTTATGCTGATTAACCTGCTCAAGGGGACGAGTCTGTCTAGGGCATGTGAACTTGTCCTGGAGGACTTCAAGCCGATTATGATTGCGCGGTTGAAGTTTCGGCCGGTGGTGTCGACGCTCATGTATACGGTTGTGCCGTTGGATCGGAGGGTGGTGTTTGGGTCCGGGATGGGGGTTATTTGGGGGGTTTATTTGAGTTTATATGCGGCTGTTTAGAGGATTTGGTTTATACCACTTAGTTGTTTAATATGTTGCTGGTTTTGTTCCTTCGGGGAATTTGTGGCTTTTGGGTTGGCGATTAGGATGAGATTAGTAGTTTTAAGCGCTATTAGACGCATGGATCCTCGCGACTTGTCGAGAAGTGAAGTCTCGGAGAAAGCTATTGAGAAGGCCAGTAAAGTTGTGAGTCTATAGCATGAATGCTTGAGTATATTCCCTGAGGTGCGTTGAGGGTATGAGCATCCTCAAAGTGTAATTCACCAATTCCAAAATTTTTATAGATTGCAATAGGTACGCTGAACAACAGGTTTACAGACAGATGCCATGAACAGTCATAATGATACATTTCATTTTGCAAAATTGATTGCCTTTTTTGCCGGCGCTGGGGATAGGTAAGGAGCCCAGCCGCTGCATCACATCCAGGAGATAACGAAGAGGTGGAGGCCGAGGCAGAATACCATGAAAGTCGTGAGGAATAAGTATGAACAAGAGAAAGTAAAAGTCGTCAGATGTCATGATCATTTAGGCACCTCTTTGCCCTCTTTGCTTGCGACAAGGGCGATCAGGGCCGCTCCAACTCCGCTACCGTCCTGGGAAAGACCGATTCGCACCTTCTTTTCACCGGCTTCGCCAACTTCAGGAACTTCGCGGAGGGCTTCCCTCATGTATCCCTCGAAGTTGGGGTAGTATTCGACTAGGCTGCCATCAACACCAATGTCGACCAGAGGATCAGTCTGCAATTTGCCGGTGGAGATGAGAATGGCGGCTAGAGGAATGGCTGCAAGACGAGCTGCGCGTTTGCCAATGGCGTGAACCAAGGTTTGGACTGCCTTGCAGTCATTGTCGCTTGCTCGCTCAACCTTCAGGTGTTCCCTCAGGGCGGACTTGATCTGCTCGTAGTTTTTGCTCTTATCGGCCTCGACGATACTCAAAAGGCTAGTGTCAATACCCCATTGTCTGTAGAAGGAAGAAGTCTCCGGAATAAAGACATCCAATGACGAGTTGGCTTTGAAAAGACCCGTCTTCTCGTTGCGATGCAGGTCGAGCAAGGCCAGACGCAGAATCTCACCCAGGAACATGCCCGAGACGCGCTTCTCGAACATCTGGATGCCGGGGTTGACGCTGTCAGCATCGAGCTGCTGGTCGTACTTCGTATTCGGCAGAACACTCAGGTGGTTGTCGAAGCTGCCCCATTCCGCATTGATGATCATCTCGCCAGTTGACTTATCATAGTCGGAGTGCTCGATGTTGTCCATCTTGGTAACCTTGTTGAGCTTCTCGACATAAGCGCCGTTTGTGCCCGTTCCAAAGATGGCGCCGAGGAAGGTTCCAATCTCACCGGGAGACGTGTACGAACGAGCCATTAGGGTACCGACGGTATCGTTAACAAGCGCAGCCACGCGCACAGGAAGATTCAGCTCATCAATGGCATCCTGGAGAAGCGCACAAACGTCCTGGCCTACCGCATCGGGGATGTCGAAGCCTTTCGTCCAGCGAATCAACGTACCCTTGTTAATCCCCAATTGGCGCACAGGAAAACTGAATGTGAATCCCAGATCGAAAAGATCCTCCTCCTTAGCCGCTACCTTCCGCTTCAAGTGCGCCTCGAAATGCTCATTGTGGTGGATGCGCAGGAACGACTCGATCTGGCGGGCAAGGAACAAGAAGAGCTCCTTTGATGAACCTGACGTCATCAACTCGCGGGGAATCATGATCTTGGACTGCGTGAGGGAAAATGTATGGTTTCCGTGCAAATCGATGGAGCACACTCTGAAGTTGGTGCCTCCTAGGTCGACGGCCAGATACAGACCCTATTACAGTCGTCAGAGGCGTCCAGCACTGCCGTTGAAGCGAAAAATCGTACCTTCTCTGTGCCATTGGGAACCGATGTCACGAACGTGGGAATCTGGCTCAGTGTTGTGCCTTCTTGAGAGAGACCTTCATCGCTTTCTCTGATATACTCCTTCACTCCTCGTTGGACTTCTTTCGCTGGGTAGTCGAACTGGTTCGCAATGCGCGTAGCCTCTTCGACAAGAACAGACATGATGGCGGACAAAAAGCTAGACGAGGCGAAGTCAGTTAGAAAAACTTTCCAATACAAACAGTTCAGGTAGGATCTTACTAGGTCAATATGATGTTTGTTTAACAAAAGTTGAAGATCTGGAGATAACGATAGGAGAGGTGGAGGAGCAATGCCGCTGTGGTTCTGGGGAAGAAAAACCAGCGGAGGAGATAAAGATAGGAGGGACAAAGCGGGAGAAGCGAAGAATATTAATTATCCATGAAGTGATAAAAGTGAAGCAGGGCCGGGCGATTAATTCATTTCCTGGATACGGAGGGGTCGATGAGGTCAGTCGTGGTGGGTAACAAAACTGCAACTGCGGGCGACTCAGGCCGGGTTGGCGGGGCTCCATTGCCTTTTCACTGCCACTGCCACTGCCGGCGCGGCCTATCATCGGGATGGGCGCAGGCTGAGACATTTTTACTCGGGTTCTTTCGTAGCTCCTTCGCATGAAGTTGTGTCCCGATGTGCCTGGAGTTGGCTGCAGAAACGGCGAGATTGGAGGAGGCCAAAGCGACTCCATAGTCCATCGCCTTCCATCGATGACGCTACGAGACACAGTGGGGATGGCGCGGGCTTCTGCTTCACCGGTGAGTAACAAGTGGTTAGAATTGGGGCAGGGAACGGAGAAGGACGAAAAGAAGACATGGATGCTTCTAGTGTGAGGCAACAACTCGACGATATCAGCCAACTACTCTACTGCTGCTGTATACAGAAGTGTCGACAGCCTGCATAAACTGACATGCTGAGTCTGACATGCAGCCCGGTGTTCTCTCAACAGAAATACACTATACCCTAGGCACCTTTGGCCCTTCGCAGCCTTGCGATGGTTACGCTTCATCTTTTGAGGCTATACCATCTTAACGTCCGGAGAGTCCTCCGCCATACCTTGAACTGGCCTAGCTGCTCTTGGTCCAGTTCTTGGAATCGAAAACATAACTCTGTGTGGCAGCCCGCCTATGTCAGTTGTCTGGCCAGTCAGGCCATGCTCAATTCTTTCAGCCACTACCTCATCTCAGAAAACTGCATGTTTCCTTTGATGGGGGATTCAATGCTGGCTTGTGACAAGCAGTGCACATTTGAGCTCCAGAAGCCGAAGATCCAGCTTAGACCAGATGAGTATCGTAGCGCTCATTCTGTACGATGAATGACCGCAAGTTACGGTCGCCGATGTAAAAGATCATGAATCGAAGTAAACATTAGATCAAATGTAGATCGACTGACTTGGAAGTTGATGCTGGTCGTGCAAGACACTGCATCGACTTAGGTAATCAATGCCTACATTGATCGCACGTGACTTGTACGGCGGAAGTCGGCTGCAGTATCAACCTCCATATTTCGGACGACGGCCTCGAGCAGCTCACCAATTCGTTCTTTGCAATCCATTGCGGCGCGCTACCAGCCGTAAACGAGAGAGATACTCTCATTTTTTGTTATAGGGCTCTCGTTTTTCAATCATAAAGCACATCATGGGCGCTGGCGGCTCCAAGCCCGAGGCCTCGGCTGGGTCAAAACACCTTTTCGAGAGGTATGTACCACTGTTTTGAGAACTCGCTGCTTCTATTTGAGCCATTATCCTGGTGGAGATGAGTACAAACCTATCTAAGTCAATGGCGTTTTTTCTTCAAGACAATCCAAGGCACTGCCATTCATTACATCAAGCGTTGAGAAGCACGGATAGCTAGCTAACGATGAACCTACAGCAACTCCCCCATCCAATTCTCCTCCAACCTCGTCGACGGTCTCCAATCAAATACCGAAGTATGTCACGCCCTTCGTAACCTCTAAAGCTCCAAAAGTGCTTGCAGCATCTAACAAATCCTACTTAGACCGATTCCGCCCGCGCCAAATCCCTCGAACTCCAAATCCAAGCCCGCGTCGCGCAAGAACTCGAGCGCCTCCGCGCCCGCGAACAACAAACCCTAGCTGAAATCGAGAAGAAACTCGCAGAGGTCAAGGACTCCGATAACGCCTCTTCGCCAGCCGCCCTCGCGCCGCCACCTAGCGTGCCGCTCAGCTCGCCCCAGTACCCAGCCGGCTCACTAGACCTCGACGCGCCCCGGATCCCATTCGCTGGCCGCGAGTACTCGCCTGCACTGCCTGCTGCTGCTACAGAGAATGCCACCCCTGCCCGTGAATTGAGCCGGGAGTCGGTGAACTCGGATATCGAGGAGTTGAGGCTGAAGCTTAAGGGGAGGAAGAAGCTGGCTGAGCTTGATGGGTCTGTTGCGAAAGCGCAGGCGGATGTGGTTAGTTGTTTGCGGTTGAATGACCGGCGGCCGTTGGATTGTTGGAAGGAGGTGCAGGAGTTTAAGAAGGAGGTTGCGAAGCTTGAGGAGGGGTTTGTGGATCGGATTGTGGGTTGATTTTCACCATCTGATACTCAATGATATGGTATGGTATTGCTGCAAGAGCGTCTTGCCGAAAATAGAATTGTTGTTTGTTTATATTACTTGTATACCTACTGTTCACTTAAAGTTCTATCTGTTTGACGTCTCATGTGTAAGAGGTTTTTTTTTTTTTTTTCTTCTGAATAGCCAGCCAGCATACGATGTACGCGCATAGCTAATCCAAATTCTTTGGGTATCAAATTCATACCTTAATCATACATGAATATCTTTTCGAACCCGAGTTGTCGGGGAGCCCTCAGGCTTGAGCAGACACTGGCACAGAGCTCAAACAAGTGCCCAAAAGGCCAGCCGCCCGACAGTCTCACCTGCATTTCTCACAATGCACATATTCTTCTCTTTGCTCTTCTTCCTTGCACCCTTAACCGTATTCCCGACTTTGGAGATCAAGATAGACCCGATCCCCGTACCCTTTCCTTCAGAGAGGTTATAGTTTCCTGTCGTAATAAAGCCAATAAGGTCCTCTTCACCCGGCAGGGGAAGATGCTCGGCTTGACTCGAGGAATCAGCCGGTAAAAGCAGTGATGCAGCAAGACGCTGTCGGGTAACGCTGATGTCTTCATGGTCCGCGCTTGATAGAGCTGTTGTTTTTGAGGAGGTCGAGGTCTGGGCTTCAGATGAGGGCTTCTCCGAAGCCAGCGAAAGCCACTTCTGGCGGAGTTCTGGATTGTTCGATGGGAGTCGATAGATGCGTGCTCGGGGTTCAGGATGGCCGCGAGAATGTAATGTGAGTTTCACTGAAGCGAGAGCATTCTCACTGACACTATAGGATGGGTCGTTAATGGCGAGATTGGCCTGGGAATTGGGGAGTTGATGAATGTTTAATGGAGGTTCGGCATTGTCGGTATTCTTTGGCGCTTCAGCAACCGTGCCTTCTTTCTCAGATGTATCCTTCTCAGTCTCGGTGGAAGCGTCACTGTCTGGCTTAATCAGTCTCTCCCAATCGCACGCCCAGCCACGGCCAATTTCACCTTTTTGGCCGTTGCCCAGATCGAGTGTGTCGAATTCGACCCTTCGTCCTTTCGGCCGTCGCTCCCACTCCTTCTTGGCAGCTTCGCGCTCTCGAAGACCCCATTCCCAGCCTGCGTGGGTACCCGGGTAATCACCAGGGAACCAGGGCTCTCCCGCCTCGAAGGCTAGTTGTTGTTGTTCTTCTAGCCCGCCAAATCGGGGGTTGCCGCCGCTCGAGAGTGGGTAGTACATCAGGGAATACCATACTGATGGTACGCATTTCCAAGGCAGGAGGACGGTCCAGGAGCCTTGGGAATTACTGTTCTTCTGCTGCAAACTAGGTCTGGTTGCAAGAATGAGGACGGGGATCTGAGGATCTGAAGCTTGGGGAGCCGGATACTTTCCTAACCCTGCTTCGGCACGTCGACGGTTGATAGCCTTTTGGCTGGGAAGGTCGCGGGCAGCCGCCAGTCGGTTGCGACGATCGAAGATTGCAGATGGTGTTGGGGTTGTATCAGACGGCCATGTTGACAGTAGCACGGCCAATTCTTGCGTTGCTTGTTCAGAAAATGATGGTTCAAGCTTTTGAGGTGGGAAATTGAGACGTGGATCTGATATAGAGAATGAGAGAATGGCGTCCTGGGGTAATGATGACGGATTTGTTACTCCCAGCAGAGCCTTCCAAGTAGCCTCTGAGCTGTCCGTTGGAGTTTCTCTGCCTGCATATCTCGATGGCCGTAACGCTGCGGTCAGGGCTTCGGTTGACCCTGGGCCGGTAATATCAATACTGCCAATCTCGAATCGCAGATCCTCAATCATAACTGGCGGGCTCTGCTGTTTCGAGAGTGTCAGCAGCTCGTTCCAGAGCTGCAAGAATGCAGATGGATGAAATCTGACGAAGATCTTCGGCTTATGTTTCTGCTTTTTGGTTTTTGCATTAGCATCACCATCAGCGTCAACCATTTCCACATCTTCGGTGGTCTCCTGAGCACATCGAATCAAAGTGACAGGTGCGATAGGTCTTCGTTGGCTTTCTGATTCAAAGACCCAGGCTCGAAGACTTCTCACGCCGGCCCTCCACTTCTTCCCCTTCACACCCCAGGCATCATCTCCCACTATTCCAACGGCTCGGAGCACCTGCTCCAAAGCTGCCTCCGCGCCTTCTAACTGAATCGTAGAGATATAACTCATGTCCCATACCACCGCACCTCTAGCACCACTCGCCCGATGGGTAGGCCTATAGCTCTTCTCCGTCGGCGACAACGGCACCGCAAACCTCCACAGTGGGTCTTTCGACGTCGCCATATGAGCGCGTTTCGCGTGAAACATGTGCGTAGGGAGCCACGTCTTCGAGCGCTGTCGCTTTTTGTATTTTGTCTCCGGCGGCGGCGGTCGTGAGAGCTTGTTTTTCTTGATCTTAGGAACTCGTGGGGCGATGCTAAATGAATGGCTTCCTGTCTCTTCCAAAGCCTTCTCATTATCCTTATTCTGTCTCGCCTTTAGGGCAGCCCGCTTAGCTTTGGTTTTTGAATTCAGTTTCTGTAATCGTCTGGCGGTCTCGAGGCGGATTCGCATGTTCTCTGTTGGTTTTCGGCGTCGTGCTGTAACGGTTGGTGTATTATCCTCGATCATCTAGCACCAAAGACATCAGTGTAAAAGTCCATAAAACGGCAACTCCGCGGTATCAACAGGTAGGACATACCTCTCTCTTCGCCCTCGCTCTCAACCTTCCTGGCACTCTCTTCACATTATGACTAGCAGTTCGCCGTCTCAGCGATCGGGGCACCTGCTGAAAAGCACGAGTTGTGAGGGCGGCTTTCGACCGCTGAATGCCAGACTCAAGGGAGCGGATTTCGAATTCGCGAGCCTTGAGATAAGCTGCGGCATCGAGCTCTCCCGTCGCGGAAAGCGTAGCGTCAGAGGACTGCACAGCCAAAGACCGAGCATCGATTGTCTTTGCGCGTTTGCGGGCAGCGGCGGAGTTTTGGCCGGGGAACGCGGGCTTGCGCTTTGAGGGTGGATTCGTGGCCATCATAGCCGGTCAATGGAGAGAAGGGCTCTCTTGATGGCGTGCCAAATAGCTGAGACTCGGAGTTGTTTGTGTCAAGCGTGAAGCTCTGGAAAACTACAAATCATGTGCCGCGAGACGGACTAGATTCCGCGCTGAATGGAAGTTTTTAGCGCGTCATCCCTCCCGGCCGAGAGAAAAGCACACAGAAGTCGAGAACCAATCGAACGAGCCAACAGCGCTTGGGTTCATGTAGATCTTGTGGAAGCTGGGGTAATTAATATTTAAGCTTACTTTGGCCACGGTTTTCTTGGTGTTCGTGCTATTGCTGGTGGCTTTCTTCACTTGGCTTGTCACTTTACGCCACCGTTATCAAGATATATAGTATCAAAATCTCGTTACAGAACTCTACTACGCTGAATGTTTACCGAAGGAAAATCCGAGGGAGAGATCATAGCTTCGTAAATGCATTGCATTCCTCTATATGCGGAAGGTCTAAGTCTAATATGAGCCCCTGTCTTTGCAGAGAATTACCCAACGGATGGAACACGCGTTCTATCATATCATATTCATCATTTACAGGTGCTTGATAACGGTCTCGGCGCTGGAGAACTCGAGGTGATTCTTAGCGGGCTCGAGAGCAGCGTAGGTGACCTTGCCGTGGTCGAGGACGATGGCGTAACGCTTGGTGCGGCCCTCCTCGTCGGCCCAGCCGATGCTCTTGGAGAACTTAGCCTCGGGGTCGGAAAGGAAGAGCTGGAGAAGAAGTTAGCAACAAGCCCGACTATACGAGAGAACGTAACTAAGGGGACGTACGATGTCGTCACCGGTGACCTGGTTGGCCTTGCCCCAGGCGCTCATGACGAAAGCATCGTTGTAGGCGAGGACAGCAACAACGTCGACACCCTTGGCGCGGATCTCAGGGAGGCGCTCAAGGTACTCGGGGACGTGGCGAGCAGAGCAGACGGGGGTGAAAGCACCGGGGAGGGCGAAGAGGATAACCTTCTTGTCGGCCCACTCCTTAGAGGCGTAGTAGTTGATGGGGATACCGCAGGAGGTGATCTCGCCCTTCTCCTCAGTCCAGGGAATGTAGCTATAGAAGCACAGACGGTTAGCCCTGAGACCAATGTGTTCGTCGGCAAGAGGAGCAACTTACGAGAAAGTAACGTCAGCGGGGAAGCTGTCACCGGCCTTGAGTCCAGACATTGTGAATGTAGTAGTGGGTTGTGTTGGAAATGAGAGTAGATAGAGACAAGACAAGAATTCAGGTAAGAGTAAAGTTATAATACGGAAATTGGAGAGAGAGAAGAAAGACAGAGAGTGGAGGGGACGTGGGTATTAAATAGGCACGGTGCCAGAGTTGCCGTTGGAGATCGCACCTCCAAAAAGAGAAATCGAATGGCGCAGTTCCGGGCTGCAGAGACGCCATCCATAGTGTGAGGTGATCCGAAGCAGAAGGATACCGAATCCCGTCGATGATTCGCCTGTCTGTATTATCAAGAAAGAGGGCCGAGACTAACGCCCCGCCAATTGCTCCCAGTACCTTACCTAACCTCCCCTCCCCCCACCATCCATGGCCGTCCGCGCCGCACCACGCAATCCATATCTAGACCCCGTCATTGACTAAGCTGCTGTGAAACCATCGGGATCTCGTCGCTATGGCTTTGTCACTTTATCCCTTCCAACCGTGGCATTTTGTCCGCATGTTGCGCTGCAATTACTGATAGTGACGCCTCAAGACACACCGCACTTTCAATGCTCCCCCTCAATGCACTCTTTTGAGTGGGACTCGGTAGGTGGCATTGGGCCAATGGCGCATACAGCTCACTTCAAGCAGCACGGCCCAAGGTAGCTCGTGCTTGTCAAAAGTCCCCAGGCAAGGTGATCATTGAATTGCCCCTCCTTGTCGCGTCGAGCCTGAGCCGCGTGATTTGTTTGCCTTACAAAATTCACCGCCTACCATATCTCTCCAATGATATCCCCAAGTTGACACTTACCGCCTAATATTACCCCTCCAATTAACCAGCAGAATCCACGTGATTGTGCCGAAGCATCGCCGAGTGTCGCCTCGGGAAGCTCCGAAGACCTTCCGAGAGGCGGTCGCCTTGATAATTGCCATCCTCTGGTTATCTGGCCCAGATGATTTGGATTATGATAGACGTTTCTGTTTGGTAAAAGCCGGCGATGGGTATCCGTGATGGCTAAGCCCGCCACCGGAAATGAGGCCAGATCCCACTATCCGAACCGCTCATCGGAATTTGGACTCGGTTATTGAATCTGATAAGTGATAAGATTCGTCAGGTGGCTACGGACGGGAATCTGATTTGCGAAGCTCTGATATTATGAATTTTGGCTTCTACTCCTCTTGAGGCAGTTACGGAATATCTTAGGTCACCTTCGGCTTGATAGCAAATGACCCTAGCCAGACAGGCGTATAACCATGAAGCGCGGACAACGTTCCCACGGCGATTAATGATTGATACGGTCCGGACGGTTATAGGAGGCGGTTTATCTATCTATACCAACGGTGCCACATCTGCATACAACTAGTGCAGGGACGAGATTGGATTCCATAACGTGATGTATGCCTTTACTTCGACGAGATGTATATCTAAACTATGTGGATTGTAGCTTCAAGTACTTGACTGCTGTACCTTGCTGTGGAGACGCTGCATCACGCTTTGAACACGTGATGAAGCTTATTGTATGACTCTTCAAACCTCACCCAAGGCATAATTCACCCACCCTTTTCAGTCTTGGTTATATTCAATAAAGAGGTGAAAATGGCGGATTTAAAGCCGCCCTTCACCGAAAAGACAGCAAGGAAGAAAGTCAAAGCAGCCCAGAACCTTTGGAATACCCAGTAAGCACCCAACCACTGTGATACATGCCGAGTTCTATGAGCGTCCATGAAAACTCAGAAACTACTCTAAACGATCTCTTTTCTGTCTACCAAAGTCCCGAATCTTGCGATGGTTATCCTTATAAGGAACTGTAGCATGGAGCGGGTGTCGATCATCCCCTGCTTATGCCCTCCATCCATCATGGCTGCACACCTCAACTTGTCTAGCGGCAGCATAATCACTGACGGGGACTACTCGCCTATTCATCTACACGAATATTTGAATTATAAGCTTTTGCTAATATGTGATGATACAGAGACCCCGTTCGTGTTGCTCAGGCATACACACCAACCTGCATATGGCGCAACCGCGCCTCATTCTTTTCCGGAACAGATGGTATCATTGACTTCCTGACTGCGAAGTGGAAGCGCGAAAAGAATTACAAGCTGCGAAAAGAGCTATTCTCATTTACCGATGATCGTATCGCAGTCCAGTTCTGGTACGAGTTTCAAGATGCCGACGACTCCATGCGGTGGAAGCGGTGCTACGGCCTCGAGGACTGGACCTTCGACAGGGAAACAGGGAAGATGCGCAAGCGGATGATGAGCGGCAACGATATCTTACTTGGACCAGACGGCAACGGTGCGGGGCGGTGGTTTGTGGACGGGGTGGATATTGAGGATGTAGATATTGAGGAGGAGCATTGGTGATTACCTTAGAGCGGGCTGCTGGGTTGTTTAGGATGTACAGATGGCCTATATGTCCCTATCAACTGGGTAGACAGTTATAATGGACATCTTTTACCATCTGGCTGGAATGCTTTGACTCGTTGGGTATGTCAATCGAGCCTGGATAGACATCCCTTCTCCCTTGATTGCTGTGAATTGGACATACTCGCCCCTTCTCTCACACTTGACACAAGAGCATACAGACAAAGAGTCAGGCAAAGACTTAGAACATCGTTAAGAGTTCTGAAAAGAGTGAGTTGATAAGTATTGTCACTTACCGGTGTTGTAAAGTGTTACCTACCCTGTCTAAATTTCATGAACCAAAGTGTAGCTGTTGAACTGGCTCTTCAGGTTGGTACAGTTTTCATTCATCCAAATGCGTCACTAATGAGCTTCTATGCTGCTGGTTGTGGATTGCTAGAATACATACACCAAGGGAGGGTTACTCTAACAATTGCTCTCAGAAACTAGTAGAAGTGATGGATGTCTTTCAGCAATAAAGATTTTCCCTCGTCCTAATTCTGAGAATACCATCTTTCCAGTTTGTAGGAATTGATGTTCGTACTGGAACGGGAAGCGCATTCTTGCCGGCGATGCCTTTTGGCGTCGGGGGAACAGCACCTTAAGGAATCCTGCTCACAACAAACACCTCCAGCACAGCACTTGCTCCATTCCGCAGCATTCAACTATACTGTGGCATGTTGAGTCTACCTCAGTCTCTTAATTCTTTGTTTGATGGATCTTGAGTATGTGTTTCGGCCGCATTTTTCTGGGAAATTGCCTTCATTTTCTGGCTAATGCTTGAACACTATCATTCCCGACACTGCTCCACGATTGCAGCGAGCGTCTACCTCGTCTTCGACTCCCGGAGGCCGTCAGCTTCCTCAACTGATGCTCGCCTGCTCGACGCCTTGCGGATCTACTAACTACTAACCTGGAAGCAGGAGCCGGAACCTGCAACTGACCAAATTGGCAGCAATAAGCGTCTTGGACAGCTTTTGAGAGCCTACTCATTGAATATCCTCTGCTCGTCGACTAATAAGTTCTCGGGCCTGTTTCGAACCAAGGTGAATCAACCCAGAACCTGGAATCTTCAGCATCCATAGCGACAAATTGTCCAGCTTGGTACTGACCTGCTTGTTATCAGATTATCACAGTCCGTATGTACCTCATCAGCTTAACATCCGCGTCGTGCTAGGGCCTTCCTGGCAATGGAGCAGACGACCCTTTCTCACCAGTCCAAAACGATGCGGTTACCTTTAGTGGATGTCAGAAATAGGTTTAACAACCGTCAAACACCAACTACAGAACGAGAATCTATGAGGGAGGAATTCTTGACTTCGCCGGAGCCCATGTCGATCGTGAATAGTCCACTGTCGCCCAGAAATAATGCGGAAAACAATTGCCTTTTCCCAATGGTCGACTCCCGGGCAGACTCCAAACGGAATTCAGCCGTATCGGCCGCATCGATCATCTCAAACCAGGGGAAGCGGAAAACACACGTCGGGCCATGGCAGCTGGGCCGAACCCTGGGCAGCGGAGCCACTGGCCGCGTAAGACTGGCGAAGCATGCGGTGACAGGCCAAACGGCGGCGGTCAAAATCGTATCGAAAAAGTGTGCTGCAATATCTCAGAGTGATAGCATTGCTGCTATGGACAAGAACGCGAGAAACTTTGTTGGGACCGGAGCAAGGCAGATGCCTTCTGGGATTGAACGTGAAGTAGTGATCATGAAGCTCATTGAACACCCGAACGTGATAAGTCTATTCGATGTATGGGAGAATCGAGGGGAGCTGTGAGTAAAGCAAATGGGACTCACCTTGTGTATGAAGCTGACCGTGATAGGTATCTCGTCTTGGAATACGTCGAAGGTGGTGAGCTGTTCGACTACGTATCCAACCATGGACCCCTTCCAGAAGAGGAGGCTGTTCGACTATTTCGGCAAATAATAGCCGGTCTCGGGTATTGCCACCGATTCAACATATGCCATAGAGACTTGAAGCCAGAGAACATCCTACTTGACGGCGATCACAATGTGAAGCTCGCAGACTTTGGCATGGCTGCGCTCCAGCCTGTAGGCCAATGGCTCAATACTTCTTGCGGGAGCCCACACTATGCGGCACCGGAGATAATCTATGGCCGCAAATATAGGGGCAACAGAGCAGATATTTGGAGCTGTGGGATCATTCTTTATGCTCTTCTCACCGGCTTCCTACCCTTCGATGGGGGAGATCTCCATACTACTCTCCAACTTGTTCGAAAGGGGGACTACATAATTCCACCAAACATCAGTGATGAGGCAGCGGACCTCATCCAACGTATCTTACAGAAAAAGCCAGAAGACCGTATCGACATGAGGGAGATGTGGAAACATCCGCTGCTTAAGAAGTACGAAAAGTTCCACCAGGCCATATGCCATCACCACCTAGGCCCACCACCCGCCCTCTCCCCACAGGATTGCGGACCGCCCATTGTAAGGCAAGATATTGATGTTGACTTGCTGAGAAATCTGCAAACACTTTGGCATGATGTTAAGGCTGAACAGCTCATCGAGAAGCTACTAAGTCTAGAGTAAGTCTGAACATGCCTCTTGTCACTACCTGGCCGCCGCCTGCGATGACACAACATTGTCAAAATTATTCTAACAAAGCCCAGACCAACCCAAGAGCGACTGTTTTACCATGCCTTGGTCAAGTTTAGGAATGAGCAGTTGGAAAACTACCAAGGCCAGCCTCTCAGGTATTCTGCGAGTGATTACCATCACATCTCGCGGGGCCAGGCTCGACTGTCCAAGCATCTGCGGAACCGCTCACAAGGCTCACAGAGACGCTTGCAAGCCCCTGTTGTCAAAGAAACCGGCAAACGAAAGCCATCGGTCAGAGAGCCGAAGTCGTCAGCTACCGATGGAAGCTACGATCCTTTTCGATCGCCCTATAACAGAGTATCAGACAAGTCACCCGACTACGCACGCATCACTATTCATCGAGATGCCGCCGACAAGAGCCCTCGACCCGCGAAGGCGGAAGTTATGGATATTGATTCGTCAAGCTCATTTCTGGATGAGGGAGAGATAGAATCCCAGCAAAGCCCGCCCTTCACATTAGTACAGAAAAAGAGGCGAAAGGTCAACTCGGTGAAGTCTCTCCAGTCTAAGACATCACTTGCCGGGACTCGTCGAGCTTTGAAGTCCGTATCCACCCCTCGGTCTGTTAGTTACAGACGGAATGTTCGTTTTCGGCACGACAGAACTCGCTCGCAGAGCTCTATGTCTGTCCAGACGAAGAAGGTCGACCATAGACGACAAACAAGTGAAGTTAGTCTCATCTCGGCAGTTGAGGATGACCCGTTCTCGGATCCACAGGGTAGCCCTATGTTACCAGCTCAGGCCGCAGTCGCCCGCGGCACTGGAGTTAGTGTTAAGCACAGTGTGCAGCGAAGGGTGCACCATTCTGACTTCATCTGGAAAGATGACGCACGCAAAGTCTCTCACGAGCTTAGCCAGATATGCGAAGAGGCTTTCAATGGGAGCTCGCTGTCCACTGGCTGTACAGATACCATCTGCGCAGGCTCAGAGACTCCAGCCACCTCCGTATCGATGGCTAGCCCTAGGATTTCGAAGCATCAGATGGACGGGAACAGCTCAACGGTATGCCTGACACCTCACACCCCTAGAGACTCGCCGAAAATTACCCATGCTGGAAGAGAGCTGGAAGAAACCCGCCGGAGGCTTATCGAGCATTCTACCAAGGATAGTACCAAGGATATACCTGGTTACCTTGCTACGGTCATCAATCATCTTGACCGATTGATCGAGCAGGAGAAGGCACGAGAGCCTGGCCAGCAATTCAAGACCGCCGAAATTCAGAGCCCAATGAGTGATATCTTTAGGTCCTCCGTTGAACCCACTCAGCTCTCTATCATCTCCGAGGAGCTGCAGGCCGCATCTGACAGGGCCGGTAACCCAGTCCCCGAGAAAAAGACAAGACATGCCTCAGGTTCGACTGCCGCAACTAGTCAGAGAAGCGACATCAGTCATGGAAAACGTTCAATTCGAATGGTTCCTCATAGCTCCATTCAACCCATGGGACAGACTGAACCATTGGCAGTGCACAAGACACGCCTTGCAACTGATAACAAGCACTTAGCGCTGGAAAATGGCAAAAGCAGTATCTCACCTTCGCGAGCGATCTCCCTCTCGAGGAACTGCCGTAGTCCCTGTGAGCTAGACCCCATTGACGAAAACCCAGCATCACCACGGCGGAGTGTCGCCCGATTCTCCGACCATAAGAAATGGTCCTGGTTTAGAAAGTCCCAAACTATCGAAGAGGATGCAGTGAAGACACCTAGGGTAGTGAAACCCCTACATCCAAGCTCCGCAACAGTCATCATTCATGAAGTTCACCCTAAAGCAGAAAGTCAAGTCAACCTGGGTAGCCCACCTAAGCTTCGAAGACCATCTTCAGACACGCAAAAGGGCTCTTTCTGGAAATTCATGAAGAGAAAATCCACCAAAAACACCGGTTAGTCAAGGATTGTGGTCTCATCTATCCGCTGCCACTGACTTTGGATTTGACTCTCCAGGATCCGAACAAACAGCTACAGCGGCGCTCCTCGAGAGCCCCAGTTCAATCAATAACGAACAGCAGCAGCAATATCCATTCGAAACTACGCACTTAAACCCACTGGAGCCCGACAACAGCCCCCGGAAATGTTCAAAGCGCCCAAGGAAAGGCAAGAATAGAAGCAACAACTGGTTCGCGCGCGTCTTCAACATCAAACCCGCCTCGCGCGTCGTAGCCCTCAATACATCCAAGCTCAAAGGCCGCAAGGGAATCTACAAAATGCTGCGTGATTGGAAACAGTACGGCATCGAAGACATCCAACTCGACAAGGCGAATAGCATTATCTACGGCCGCGTCGGGGAAACAAATTGTACGTGGAGTCCTCTCTCCCTTATCTAGCCTAGATACTCGCGCCACAGTGAATTGCACCTTACTAACCCAGCTCTTCGACTATAGTCCTGCACCTTCGACCTGTCGAGTTCTCTGCAGACTTCTACACCGTCATCGAAGACGGCCGTCAAGCGAACCTCAGTCTCGTGCGGTTCCGACAAGAGCGCGGCGCCGCGTCATCATTCAACAAAGTCGTTGATACACTCACCATGGTCATGAGGCAGCGCGGTCTTCTTGTCGAGGACCCAGAGCGCGCGAGGAGAATGAGCCGGGTCTTGGACGCGTTCCCGGCGGCGTGATAATACAGAGAACAGGACAAACATACTTTACATTGGAGGGATGAAATCCTTGATTGACTTGGCTGGTTTGTTGGCCTTCTTGATGCCTGATTTTGATCTTGATCCTGATTTCTTGAGCCTCGTCTTATTTGGTCTGCTCGATTCGAGCACTTCGCTGTCTACCTGCATGCATAGAATCCTATTCTCCTACGAGGATATCACCATTTACCTAAAGTGCCTAGGTTTCTTTTTCTTTTCTTTTTCTTTTTTTTTGTTTGCATCATTATCGCTGCCATGCAAGCTGACCCTTTAGCGAAAGAGACACTTTCTGTGAAGATTTGGGGCCGTCTTGGAGGTTTCTCACTTGTCTTTGGTCACACCCATTATCGCATTGCCCTACCCGTCATTTGCACTCTTACCATTATCTTGCGCTTCTGATGTGCTAGCTGCCAGCGTTACTTAGTGTTTAGTAGCTAATTCAAAGGACCGGGTTCATGAGTTCCTCCGTTACTTTGTAGAACGCGCTTAATTGGTACAAGGCGTTGCCGATGAAGCTCTATGCGCCACGCTCCACTGCCTGAGGTCGGTAGGTATGGTAAATGATAGGATAGTATGCGAAGCGCAAGAGCTTCGCGATGAAGATGAGAACAGAACTAGTGCCAGACATGGAGAACATGCTGCCCCTAGGTTAACGTCTTCTCCGTAAATAGAGCCGTCGAACTGAATTTGGAAGCAAAGACGGGACCATCCGGAGGTAACCTGAAGGGGGACTAGAGACACAGTACCCGTCACGTACCTCTCTCAATCCTCTCCACACAGATCTTGATCCCTGACATCGACGCAGTGGTCTGGCCGGCGCAGACCAAGTGCTATCCACAGTCCAAGTCTTCTTCCTCTTCTACGGCCAGTAGCTCCTGGTTCCACGTCAGGCACGTCGCAATGTCTTTCCACGTCTGGTCGGACGTAGGGGAGTCCGCCCTACCACCTGTTCCTGAATGGGGTACCCTCGCGCTGGACATCTACCTGCTCGTCCGTTGACTCCTCCCACTGAATCATACCATACAATCACCTATCCAAATCGTAACGGGAGGGATTGACGCCCTTTCGCAGAGAGAATGGGACAGCCCTCATCCTCAACCTCACGCGGACTCGGAAGCCGAAACCAAATTCAAAAGCCCCGATCAGCGACGCAGACGCCTGGTGCGGCAGTTTCTGGATCGGCCGCCGGAATCAGATACAGCGGTTAGTTAGCTCACTAACTTCATGGGTTCCCTTATCCATTTGTCCTGGCTATCTTCTAACGCCTACGTTCATCATTAGGAATCCCTCGAGCGCGTCTACCCCACGGAATCCCAGATCGAAACCATCCTCCATCCCCTGTGCCCAGACTCCATCCGCCGCTTCGCGTATCCGTTGTCCATAGCCGGTGAAGGTGGACTATGGGTTCGTACAATATATGGTGCGGAAGCCGACAAGGTGCACTCGACCATCTGGCAGGACTTCGTCGAGAATGGAATGGTACTGGGCCCCGACGCGATCGTGCTCGACGACGAAGAGCTCTTCGCAAACGCGGACATCACGCGGGTTATGGAGATATTCCTGGAATGGGCAGTGGGCAATGATTGGAAGAAAAAATGGGCTGGGAAAGTGCTCGCCGAGGTGGTTGAAGAATGCAAGTACTGGGAGAACGACGCGGTCAAAGAGGACGGAGAGAGGGAGAGCGCGGTTGACATTCAGACAATACGGAGACGCGGAAGGGAGCGAGATCCCAATTATCTATGCGAGCAGTACTGGGAATACCATGTTGCTTGCATTCACTCTTACCTGTTCGTTGAGGACGCAGTCACTCACGAGACGGGCGAGTCCCTCCTCGTGTACCTGGATGACTGCGGGAATATGGTCCGGCAGGAGAGGAGGAATGCTGAGGAGGCTGATAACTTCTTTGGAAGTTGGCATGGAGGTAATTGGAAGGACGGGCTCGTCGGGCCTGGAACACTTGGTGAGGTGTATCAGATTGGGGGCGCCCGCGGACCTCCGTATTGGTGAAGGCTGCTCGAAGCGGGCGGACATCAGAACTCTCCCTTCAGAGTCCGTACGGACTGGAGTGAATATCTAGGGACTTGCCTTCACCTTATTTGTAGTAGGAGGGGACGCAAACTTCCGGGCCTCATTACGTGTTCAAACCCAAGTCGCCGAACTTGCCATTGCCAACAGGCGCAGTCCACTTGGACTGATCCGCTGTTAGGTATCGAGGGCATTTAAGCTCTCTCAGCCAACAACCCGGACCCAGCTTTAACAGATGGACAGGACGAACTCGGCTGGTCGGCTAGCTATCGATCCAGGGCTTGTTTGTGCCTTATTTCCTTTGGCTCTCAAGCAAGTGGGATGCAGGAGAAACGGTCCCAGTCTATCCCTGCATTGCAGAAAGCGTTGAGATTTGAGTTAGTTGAGGGTCGAGGTCGTCTCCACTCTTTGCTCGAGTTAAAGGTAATGGCAGTTGCCAACTGGTTTTGCGATACCAGTGTTCTAGATTGAAGCTTGACCTTGGGTAAAGCATCAAGTCAAGCGAGCGGAACACCGCACCTGTTCAGCCCAGCAAAATACGGCAACTGAGTAGCTTGGTACGGTTGAAACGATAGGATCGATTACGAGGTATGGAATCTAGCAGGAATAAACAGGGATATTATAATTGCAGTGATAACTAAGGTATGATCAGACAGCCTCCCAGGGTAAAGTATGACGTGAACAATAGAGATCAGAACGGACGAATACAGTAGAATAGCCTCCCCTTTTTGCAGATAATGTAGAGAGCCACCCAGTAATGGACGAGGTATAGAGGAGGTATAGAGTCATAAACGCAAGGGGAAACGGAACGCAGAGACGTAGCCACCAGAAATGTGCTGTAGTGCAAAAAATGCCGCAAATCAGAAGTCCTTCCAGACCAAAGGCTAAAAGCAGAATTCCACACCGGTCTTCGCTCGTGATAACAGACGCAAAATACCGCCCTCTTGATGCATGTCTTGCCAGTTCTATGGCATCGGAACCGATGACCAGATGAAAGCCGGCTGAAGACGACAGGAAAAAAACCCCTCAACAGGTTGCCCCGAAAAAGTTTCTAAAATCGTAAATCTTCCCTCCGGATACCCCGGCAATACCTATTCGATATGATATGATTTTTTTTTCTCTGTTCTGGGATTGATGAGACGCAAGGTGACTTAGCGTCCACAGAGGGCAGTGCGCTTGTGTGATTGGCAATCCGCGCCCCCTCATGTCTTCGCAGAAGTCGAATGAATCCCTAGATGAGTGTAGTTCCGTTCTCTCGTCAATCCCGTGGTCGTAGATTGTGCCAGCACAATGCTTCCTGATACCGCAACAGCTTCATACATCCCCGGAAAAGATGAAACACATTGCGTTTTCGCTCGACCGGCCGAAGACGACAGATCCATCGGGCAGAGCAACACTATGATATCGGGCTCTCCCGCGGATAGGCGTTTCTGGCTAATTGTTTCAGATCTTGTTCGTTTCTTTTTTCGTATTTTGCATTCGTTTTCTGTTGCCCAAATTCCGTTCCCCACAACCAAAACTCTGATAAAGCATCAGAGCCTTTGGATCTGAAACTGCCTGAGCGCGTGACTAGCACACGAGCCGCACTGATCCCCACCATCCTGATACTATCACCTCGCCGCCACTTTGACCGCATTATCCTTTGATAACCTGAGTCAACTGAGTATAACCGTTAATGTATACGGCTACTGGACCCCGCGGCGGTCCAAGGCGTTGAGCATATCGCTGTCGGTGCTGGAGCGACCTGGGTTCTCACCGGGGTTGAGCATATCGCGCACGCCGAGCCCGTTGCGGGGTGCAGAGCCTGGAGTGGAGGTGGGAGGAGGAGTGACAGTATTGTGAGCATGCATCGCAGGGTAGGGCGAACTGTGAGGAGAGGACGAGTGGCGACTGTCGTATGAATAAGCCGTCTGAGGTGAAGGGCGCCGGTCGTGCGGAGGCGGAGGGTAGTAGGGACCGCCACGCGGTTGATACGGAGCGGACGAGACCGGTGTCACAGGAGCTAGATTGGTTGGATCAGGGTAGTCGTAACCAGATCCGGAGCCTCGGCGAGGTCTCTGTTTGAGAGCCGAGTTAGCAAGGAGAGAAGCTAGTAAATTATGAGATGAGTGTTGGCAACTTACATGATCTTGGGGCACGGATGCAAGGGGTGGATGAGCACCGCCATATGCATGCGGGTACATTCCCTGGGGTGGCGGAAGCGTCGTTTCTGGTCCAGGTTGAGGTTGCTGCTGAGGAGGCAGGGGTTGACCATGGGCACCATAGAGCACCACTGGCTCACCTCCAGGGCGCGCCTGGCCATTTCTCAATTGCGGGTAGGCGGCGTGAGCAGGGACGAAAGCCTGGGAGTGGGACGAGACTGGAATGAACGTGCATTGCTGGTTGAAGCGAATGCAGTTGCTGCAACGCCCATCTGGGTTACTTTCAAAGCCAGAGCAACGAATCTAGCAATCAAGATATGTTAGTTGGAGGAAATCCAGGATAGATGGAACGTCGAATATGCCATACCTTTCGCTTCCGGCAGTAGCGACAAGCAATGGCAGTTCTCTGCCGAGGCGCAGCCTGGTAGACGACGGCCCCTGGCACTCCCCCTGGCACTCCCCCGGGCGGGCCCCCTGGCGGGCCTTGTGGAGGAGGCGGCGGCGGGGGCTGGCCATATGCTACTTCCGGACGGTAGGCACCTGGCGGAGGGGGCAGTTGGTAGTTTTGCTGGGCGTGCATGTGGTGGACGGCAGCCATATTGGATGGAGGAGGGTACTGCGACTGCGGAGTATAATGCGCTGGCGCTGGCGGGGGCGGATACTGGTGATCTGCCGTGGGAGGAGGGTAGGTAACTGGAGGGTACTGAAGAAAAGGAGTATATTAGCAAGAGCTGATGAAGGACGCAAAAGAGATCGGGTGGGGATCGAGAGGCAAGAGCCGATATATCAAGAAAATGCGGCCGGATAGTGCGCGTCGCTGCTGATCCACTGATCCAAAGGCACTGCGACAAAAGGGAACAAACATACAGGGTACTGAGAGGTCGGTGGGTAGTGAGAAGGGCTCTCGCCGGGCTGGCTGGTGTTCCACTGAGGATGTGGATAGTGACCCTGGCGATTAGGGTCGTTGTAGTCGTTGGGGTGGTTGGACATTGGAACAGAAGAGCGCGCGAGGCAGCTTAAGAAACGGGAGAGGCGGTGCTGGGGATTTTAATAAGAAGGAACGATGCAGGATGATGTATGAGCGTCGGGAGGCCCGTCGTTGGCGTCGTTGGGTGCAAAGCACAGGGCAGGGGCAAGCACCGGCGCGGTACGGTACGGTACGGGCGTATGTAACGGTGTAAGGAGCCGTAAGACGGTAAGGTACGCTGAAGGAGCGAATGGAGGTGAGTCAAATGAATAATGGCAGAGCAATTAAGAGTCCAGGATGCGCGGTTCAAGTTCAAAGAAGAGGCCAAATCACAGTGCGAGTCCGTCGGGTGATGTGCAGGGCTAGCATAGCCTCGCGGTCACCTGAGAATGGAAACGCTGAAGGATGGATGGATCAACCCAGAGGGGTAAAATGAAGCCGACAAGGGTGGGAGAGATAATGGATGGAAGAACCGAGGGCTCGAAGAGTAGACAGGTGTCTGAAAGACTAAGAGTGTGGGAGAGGCGGTGGAGAGGAAGAAGAGGCGGAGGAGGTGGAAGTGGAAGAGAGAAAAGGAGAGAATTGAACTTGGGAAGGAGAAGTGACAACGAGGAAAAAGAAAAGAGTCTCGGGGTTCTACTGATGACGTTGAATCCGAGGGACAACTTTTAAGTGTCAAAGAGGAAGAGGGGAAAGAAATAATAATAATAATAATAATAATAAAAAGCAGAAACCTACCAGTGAGAAAGACTGGCAGTAGCGCAATGCAAATGTCAGTATAGGGCGAGCACAGATCACAATCAAGACTCTAGTTGATTCCTGCAGGGGCAAAGGAGAAGGACAAACGGGAGTGAAGGTCGTGGTACCTTCAGGGCAGGAGTCGTCGTTTGCAGGAGTGAAGCAGTTAAGGAGGAGGGCGACTGGTCTATTATTTTGTTCTACCACTACCAGGCCAGAAATTTCTTTTGTTCGGTGGTGCTGGTCCATCTCAAAGTCTGGGACGCCGACTCGCCGGTCCGTCCGGGAAGCAGTGTTTGGGACGATGGGGCTGGAGAGTCATAGTGTGAATTGCCTTCGTTAGGATGATTCACCGCAACGGGAGCAACCTTCGGAGATCTCAAGCAGCGTGACCCATCTTCCATTCTTTCCATCACCCAAACCTGAGGTGTAAAAGTTGTAAACGCGGGTGGGACCGCGGTACCCAAGACTAGCCGACCCATAGACATGGACGAGGATTCCCAAGCCGACGCTAAGGCAGCGGTGGCTCCATATCAGCTGAAGCCTGAATAAAAAATTGACGGTCTGTTCCAAAGGTAGAGGCGCCGTGACGGGACTCCCCACTCCTATTTTAGTGCAATTAGTTGCTCTTTGACCTCTGATACTGGTAGGTATTATTACCAGCGCTGTACATGGACTCGCCCAGCATCCCAGCTATAATTGCATCCTTTCGGTTTGCTCTGCCATGATTATAGCCCAAACAGGCTTTCGGCCGGCTTTCTGCATCGACTATCTCTCAGAGGAGAAGAGGCTGCAGTAGCGGGTCATGTTCTGGATGTTCTTCACGCTCGAGCGGGAGGCTCCACCCGCTTGATAGCCGCATCCTGCACAGCTGATTGGACCAGGGGCAAACTCTTCGAGTCTTCAAAGCCGTTAGCCCTTCCTTCCCGGTCCTTGCGCTCGCAGAAAACAAATCCTCCCGTTCGACTGACCTTGGGGTCGTTTATTGGCATCTGGCACAGCTTCATCTGCAGGTCGGGCCATACTACCTTAATTGTCTGATGATAGCACCATGCTCACCGTTGGCAGAATGGCGCTAGAAATACTAGTTCAAGTTCTTGCGAGATTCCTTCCCACGGCCGGGCGAGCGCGAACCATGGTTGAGCTCACTAGTGTTCCAATTTTCACTTCACCGAGATAACCGCTTCGTCAACTCCTTTTCATCCCCCCTTGTCTCCTTCAACGTTGAGCCTGCCAAGGGGTCGCCGGCATTCATTTCCGCGACTTAAGCTGAGGTTCCGGGCTCACGAGATCCCAAGGAGAATCCACCCAGCGTCCCTGAGCCCTGATTTTCCTGGCGTCTGCAAGGAACACAAAGCGAGAAGCCGCTTTCTGACTTCAGCCGATGTTTCCCAAGGAGAACATTGACACTCCTTGCGGAAATTCAAAGCGAGAGGCCTTCCTCTGGAGCTTGAAAAATGTGAGTGCTGTACCCGGCGCTCTTTGCTTGTTGGTGGTAGCTCCTACCTTGCTTGTCGATGCAAGAACCCCTCAAGGGCGACTCGCCGGGAAGCTCATCTACCTCTACTTTCTACTGCAGGAAAGCATGACTTTCCAGGAACCGAAGTCATCACTGCAGTGCATAGCTACTTTGTTAGCCGTCGTCTATAGCAGGACCATTTTGCCCTCATTCACAATCGGACTCCCATATGGTCAACACACATCAAATGCGCGCCCGTCCAATGGTTCTCATCCCGCGAGGTTCTCATGAGTAGGTACGAAGTCCGATGACTGTGAGCCCCGAAGATATCTGCAGGAGCTTGCTGCGACTTGAGATCAAGATGACCAAGGGCGCCACTACGCAGCCCTGGCCAGTCTACCCTGACGATGAATGCTTTCACATACCTGGGCACAATGCTTTTATGGCAACAGCCTGAGACACAACACTTTGGTTGAGGGTACATTCGGCCGTGGTAGTTCAACACAGACAATGCTCGACCACTGGTACAAACCGATTGGACCCAGGAGAAAGGACCGCTCCGAACCAGAATGATTTAGCACTACCAGTTTACTGGAACGTAAACCGGGCTGAAACCGCTTGGAACTACGCACTGGGCCGCTGCCAGTGTACCAGAATCCTGAACATTGTCCTATCTCTACTGCCGTGGGCCCCATGAGCGTTTTGGAGCAAGGTTGCGCGCGACGATTGTATGGGGTTTACAAGGTGCGCAACGCCATTATCCTTACTCGGTGTACGGTGACTGACTCTTAAATTTGACTAGAAACGGAACAACTCTGGTTGAAACATGGGAGGCCATCGGTTTCCAGGAGTTCCGAACTTCCTTCAGTCCCCGTTCCATGGATCTGGTTAATATGAGCTGGGGCGGGAGACAACCAGCATACCGGAACTGGAAGGACAATTCCGTCAGCCAAACTCTCGATTCACGCCTTGAATTTCTCGGTGGCGACCAGGGCATTTATTTTAGTAAGCCTTACTCTCTGCCAGCAGTTTTCTTTTTCCTCGTTTCAAGGCCCCGGTACCTGGTTTCATGGTAGATTGAATGGTTGTGCCTCGGTATCCCCCCGTATAGCCAGTTGGTGTCGTACAAATCCAAGCGAATGTTGGATTGCACATTTTCATTGGTTTCCGACAGACAAGAGCATCCGATGGGGAAGTCAAGCATATGAGGATGGACGGCAGACGGTGCAATCAGAAAGTCAAACGGCGAAGTTTTCTGGAAGAGGCGGGGAGGGGAGGGGCAGAAGGGTCCAGACTAGTAGTGGCGGGCCTGTCCCAGTCCCAGTGCTACAGTCCTGGGATTCGGGAACGAGTGACGGGAGCGTTACAACTTCCAGCCTTTGCGGGCGACTTACGTAGGTGCTTTGCAAGTTATAGTTGCATTAGCGCGACTCGGCCAGTTCGGAATTTGCTCGGCTCAGAGTTCTCCAGCTGAAAAGAAGCATCGCGGGACGGTGAAGGGTCCGACCCTGCCAATCAGACTGCCAGAGGGCGCTGTGATCAAGATTGATGGTCCCGGTTGCGGGGACGTCTGGTGACATGCATCCATCGCATGTTCCACAACTTGCGTTCGCCGCCAGAATCCTTGCTGATTCGATGATATTGGGTGATTGGATCTTGTGGGTGTCAGCACTCGGCAAACAGTTACTGCTATTATTACTGCCCTGGACTTCAGGCAACCAACAACACTAACGGGGTCTGACCCCCCCAATCAGGCGGACGCTTCATACGTAGACGAAGGATCTGTTTTATATTATTATCAGACTTGATAATTTTTTGCACGCATGATGACGACAATGCTACCACTAAGACAAATATCGGCCTCCACCAATACGTGACCCATAACCCGTGACCTGGATCGTGTGACTCGAGAAATCAATTCAATTCCCCAGACGGACTTCATAACTTCATTATTGAAACAAGTACGTGTCCGGGACTCCATTCCACCCGCCTGCGCTGTGGGGGTCACACATCATGGTGCGACCGACAAGGGATGACCCCTTCTGAAACAGAAACACGATAGTTGAACGCCCGCGTCTCCTGGAAATGCAGGTGCCTCCTGCTGCGAGTGGCAGCCTGTCAGGGCGTTGGGCAACCACACCGCGATTCGATCAATCCCCGCTCGTGAATTTAATTGTCGCCCTTCCATGCCACGACGGCCCGCACCGTCTCCCGCCAATCTAATGCAGGAAGTCTATCCGCCGGTGTTCTTTGACAACATCCATGCTAGCCTGTTGGGCTGAGCCAGGGCCGCTCTCGACAAGTCTACACCGTGCCTCTGTCGCTCGTCATTGGATTCATCTCCCTGCTGGTGGCTGGCGAATCATGCTTGACAATCGCCTGCTATCACCCCCTTGCTATTGCCCGGTATCGAGGCAATTTGCATCGTAATCCTTGCCTGAAGCAAGGTATCTCTGCTCTGCATGCCCCCTACTCATGCGGTGGAAGCTGCAGAGGCGGTCTCGCCGCGATACAGTCTGGCAAGGCCACATTGAAACATTGCGTGCGGTCAAACTCGGTGTGCCAGGACTACTCGTGCATATTGATGCTGCGGCTGCCAGAAAAACCCGGCCACTCACACATGGCGAGTTCCACAGAGCAAACTATCGCATTGGCCGTGCTTCATCACATTCCTTTTTCTCAATCTTGACCGACGGACCGTCAAACTCCCAGAGCTTTGTTGTCAATGCTCTGTGATCGTCGCTGTGATGCACCTTATTTCCTGATCCTTTCCGTACCGTACCAGACAGGACCAGAACCGACCAAGTCAAATATAGTACGGTATTACGGGAGCGGTAAGATACGCGCCCGGTTTCACAAGCGGCCATTTCCGTTTGTGAAATTAATTAAAGCCAGCCTTTCCCTTTTTCCCTTTTGCCACGTTTTTTCGATCCCAATCGGCTCGATGCACTGCCGTCCGCGTCTTTCCGTCGCGGCCCAGAGCCCACAGGCCACAATCACCTGCGTTGCTGACTTGCTGCGCTTTGCGGTTTTCCTCAGCTCAGCTCGTCCCGGTCCTTCGTCTCCGGAACCTCCCCCACTCGTCCCCACTGCCCCAGCCAACGTCTTCACCGCTGCCACTGCGTGCGAGATCCTGCGAGCCTTTGACCTGCGGTGACCGCGGTTCCACGGACTGGAGCAAACTCAACTACTCCTACTGCGTTAAGGCCTCCAGGCTGCTCTTTCCCTCGCGCCCCTCTAGTCGGCGAGCTGTCATGCATAGCCCCATACATGATCGCTTGCAAACCAACACTTGGACGAGAACAAGCAGCGGGCCGTGAGCTAGGATTCCTAATCTTATCGTTATTGCGCCTGAGCCTGACGCTGACTCTTGCAATCCGACCGGCATCTTTTGTCAGCGAGCGCCGAGACGGTATGACGAGAGGAGGACAAGCTAGTTTGCTCACTACTGCCGGTCTAGCTCACTAGTCGGCCGCCTAGTGTGCGGCTGCCCCAAGGCGCAGGGAAAAGGGAAGCATCCTTCCTGTGATCATCGATCAACCCGCATGCGTTTTCGGTCATGTGATGCTCTTGCAGCCTATGAGCGCCTTCAATCCCACAGACGATCTTTTACTTTATCTTTTCCTGGAACGCTGTTGAGCCTGTTGGCCCGCCTGCGCGTCGGTGGTGGGTGGCCGGGCGGCAAGCCTTAGTATTTGATTGGTGGGCTGTCACTGCGACAACAGGGAACGGCCACCTCGCACCCTAAGGCTACAGTTGGACTAGGACAGGTCCGACCTCCATACCTGTCTGTGCTCGGCCTCGTCGGGTACAAGTCACAAAGACGTGTCCGTTTGCCCTGCGAAGATGCAGTAGTCTCCTTGAACGAAAGGAAGGGTGACGTGGCGAGACGAGGAAAGAAGGAGCACACCCTGCACACAGGCTACAGCATAATCAACGCAGCCATTTGAATATCTGAGTTCGAAGAGCCACCATAACTCTCTTCTCCTGAATTACGCTTCATATGATTGATTCATCCGTCTGGCTGCGACATCGTATTCTGGCTCGAGGAGAAATTCACCCCAATATTACTCCGTCTCTGGCCGCCTTACGCATCCATATTGCATCGTGATCTGCTGCCTCCGCCTGCATCAAGCAGTGCGTCACACAGGACGGACCATCGCGAAGCCGAGTTTGTCATATTTTCTATCGCGTGATGCTCTTACATCGCTCAAGGCTTGAAGGAAAGAAATCGGTGCCTCCTGACGCGATGCATGGCTGGCCCTGCTCACTCTGAGACACAGGCTACAGCCCAATTTCCTCCTCGGAGGTTATCTCCGTTGCCCAGCGGCGATCTCCCTCCTCTTTACCAGTCGATAATAGTTCGCCGAAAAAAGAAATTCATGAGAAAAGAAAAAACATCATCATTATTTACCTCCGGGCCCTGACCCACAGTGATAGACGATCTATCTGCAGCGCCGAAATTTCTCCAGAATCGAGATCGACCGGTCACCACCGGGATCTGCCCTTTGATTATGGAGACCCAAGTTGGTTTGACATAGAAACCGCGAGAGGGGGGTCGCTCGTCGAATTCATATGTTCAGCCTGCATAATTAACATCAAACCAGGCTCCAATTGACCAGCAGTGATCGCTTTGATTAGCGTTGCGCATGTAGACTAGATACAGCGCACTGCAGCGGCCCCTCCCTTCTTTTCCCCAGACTAGAGGCGCAATCTCAATCAACCACCAGGTATCACGCCCGGCGCTTCCCTCCCGTCAAGTCTTCGCTTCCTGCCCCGCTTCCTAGTCCGGTCTACCCGTGTCAGTGCGCCGTGCTCATGTCATGCATTGCCAATGATCAATGACGCCGTGCCATTTTCATGATGTGCTATCTCCGTCCGTATCTAGACGGGACGATGGTGGGTGACTGGCAGTTTCCCCCAGATTGAGATCCATCTCTCCATTGACTCCATTCTCACTCAACGGCGTCGTCTCGGGAGTCGGCTCCTATCCCCTGTCCTGCAGTTAATCGATACATCACATCACATCGCGGAGTGAGTGGAGTTGGACTTTCTTCAAAAAGCTCCAACATCCCTTCTTTCATCAGCTAACGTCAACGGCGCAACGCACAAAAATTCCTCTACCCGTCGTGTGCTTAGCCATTTTGGGTTAAAGGGTCTAAAAGTTTGATGATGTGGTCGGTGGACTATACGAGTCACATGACACGACTACTCAGATCAACGCCAATACGATTATACGAAATGAGCTTTAACAATAACGACATCAACTACTTGATCTCATTATCTAGACTCTACTAGTTTAGTCCGCGGGAATCTAGATCATCAGTTGATTACAAGTTCGTATTCCGGTAGCGGATATTGCGATTATCGGGACTATCAGTGTCGGCGGATACCTCAAGGCTCAAAGGCTCACCAGTTCTACCTTACCAAACTATAGGGACTGAATCGCTCCATAATCACGGGTAACCCACTGTTCTTTGGCTCTCTTTCTACCGAAGCCTAGGATTCCACTATCATCGAAGTTCGGTTGCCGACAACGGGTCAGGACTACGGTAGATACAGAAAGCAGACACTGCCGGGGCGATGCTCGACGACGTTAAAACCAAGTCAGTCATCCATCCGCGCTCGCATCTACGCAACAGTGCAACCTCCTCCAGTCTGCCCTCGTAGTTATTCCCGACTGTCCTCTCCTGTCCTGCCCTGTCCTGCTGCACATCGACGCAAATGTGGGCAGGGGTACTTAACCGATGAGCCTGATGAATGCCGGCTCACGCGCAAGAGTAATTGCTTCTGCTTCGGATTTGGGGACGAGAAGAATTCCCTTACAAGTGCAGACGCAGGCGCAAACGACCAGAACACCTACTAGTATGTAACAGGACGCAACGGGCCTTGGTACCTGTACTTGACTAAGTACCCGTACCCGTAGAGGTATACACTTTAGAAACTTCATGTTATGCTTCCAACCTATCAGTCTGGACTAGAAGGGGATAACGGCTCTACAGTACGATACAAGTACAGCTGCTGCTGCTGGGATAGTAGTAGTTTGGCTTCGTCTCTACCCTGTGGACATTCGACTTTCCTTCCCATCATAGAAAGTACGATATTTTACTGGACTGGATCGCGCCTTCCACATCAATGTCGAGGCGTCATAACCTAGGCAAGAGCAACCGGGCGACTACTCGCTCCTTCCTCTGATACTATAATACTTCCCATCAGAGATAGCGAGGTTGAACAGTGGAGCTCTGCACGATATATACCTATGAACGGTAACAATTACTGTGACTCCTGATTCTAGCCAGTATCATTATTGCTCTCTCACTAATTGATCTCCGATGGGCCGAACCGCTGGCTGCCTTGTTCGTAGAACTCCACTAGTAATCTTGAAGGCTGCTTCTATTTGAGGTTATTCATAGACAGCACCTGAGTCAAGTACTTCAGTATTCTACGGCCAAACGCTCAGATCGTAGCGAAAATCAACTAACTAAAGGCCAAGCAGTTAGTATAAGAGAGATTTCAGCTTCAATAGAAATAGTAGTCTATAATAATAACTTTGATAGCCATTATCGCATTCGGGCTACTGACTAGCGAGCATAAGCATACGACCAATCGATATGTACTAGTTTACTCCAACGAGGGCAACACGGCCGGATCTGGACTAAATGGCCATGATCATTACTGATTCTTACTCTCTACAATGAAAGTATTTGCTTGCAACCGAAAGTCCTACTCAGTCTTAAGCTCGGGTGTAGCCTGGTTTCCATAGGGAGCTGCGTCCAGGAATTAAGTGCTTCTATCCGCAGAGCTCAGGCTAGGCCCACTGCCGCGAATAATAACAAGGTATTCGTGTTGATGGTATTGCGCGCTCGAACCAGGAATCCAGCTTTTAGTCTCAGGGCAGAAAAGTCTGCGTTCCTATAGGTAGGCTTCGCATTGAATGCCCTAAAGATCTAAATACTAGCGAAACGCTGCGGTAGCCCTTACAGACTGTGAGCCGGTTGTTCTGACTTAAGAGTAGGATGAGTATGCGGGCCATGATCAAACCCAACTCTATTGTTGAGCTATCGCGGTCCTGCTTCTCAGATGCATGGTGTCCCCATCCCCTGCGTCGTGGCAATGTACCGAGTCCTGGAACACTGACCCCGGAAACAAAAGGAGGGCTCGAACGTCGTGACAAATCATGCATCGTATCAACTAGCCATCTCGTCGAATACTCGCCATGACAATACGGGAGTCAGGGAGATAACAATACCGTCGTTCGTCTGTGAAATTCGAACGGGCAGTGACGACCCAAGGTTCCTCTCATGGGCTACGCGAATAGCCGGTGCGTGGCGTTGGCCATGCATAAAGCGGGAGGAATCCTTTCAACTCAGTGTTTGGGCACTGATGCAGTGGACTGAAGCCTACGAAGGAACATGAGGGTTGGGGTGAGAACGATTGCGAGCGATTCCCGGTACCCGTGAAGAGGATATGCAGGTTTGACAGCCTGGTTGATGTGTGGACGGCCGCAAGTCATAGTATGCATGTCTCTATAATGGTGTTGTTCAAATTTGGTGACTTCAAAGCCAGTGAGCTGTCGCCGTCATGATGTCGAGGCCTGAACGAAGAGAAGCCACCAGTCACCGCGGACGAGACATGGCGGTAAAGGAATCAGAAGCCAAGTGCTACTCCAAAAGTCCGGAGCCTTGACGAGCGAGATTGCTGGCGATAAAATCATCGCTTCCATGATAGGAAGCATCTTGCATGCATGTCCTTCAGTGCCCAGCTGGCAGCTGCAAGGTTGCAAATCTAAAAAGCGCAAAAATACCTCAGGCCGCAGCTTCATTAATCAGAGACAAACTAAAACGGAGAGCCAACGTATCTAAAGCAAAGACAGGTCAAAGTAAGACCAGAAAAGATACATCGATAGTTTAGAGCTCAGAAGCGTAAGATAACACACCTCCAACAGGCTGCAAGTTGTGACGATTGCCATTTCAAAGGGATAACCTCATCGAAATCTCAATCATCTTCTGAAGTATCGGACGCCAAACTGTCCTGGCCCGCGGGGTCAGGCATAACTACGCTGTTGAGATACGTAACCTGTGTATGACGACCATGGTTAGCTGGTCTCTATATCACAAAAGAGATGCATGGACTAGAGTAGCCTTGACATCCGCTTCGTAATTGAGTGCGATAGAAGGCGTCGTTCTGGCCGTGGCCACAGCAGAGGGCTGAGAAAGGAAGGTGAACGGGCGCTAGGAAATGGAGGGGGAATGGGCCAAACACAAGACGCTGAGGTTCATTATTGGGCGCGGAAAGGCGCCAAATAACGGGAGCCAAAAGTCCACTGCATGTCAAGGAGAAAAATGATGGCTTACAAATGGTTCCATGATGCCAATGAGAGCGGCAATTTTCTCCTGGGCGTCGGCACACAAGAGATCTGCGTCGGGGAGTCGTTTGCCAATGGTAAAGCTGCGTAGACGGAGCAGCTGGATGTTCTCGTTGTCGTAATCATATCCCTGTGAAAAAAAAAAGGAGACGAGTCAGTCCCTGAAGTTGGAGATTTCAATCAAGAGTCAACGTAATTTCAGGTGGGAGGGAAAGAGTCTAGGAGATGCTGAACCATGGATTCAGAAGAGACGGCGTAGACGCTTTCCCAAACCGGGTAAGAAGAACAGCAGAGGCACGCCGCATAGGCCCAAGACCAAGAAAAAGCGCTTTCTGAGTCCTGACCAGCCAGTAGTAGTGGCCAGGCTCGGGGCTCAAGGTGGGAATGGCAGCGAGACACGGCCCGGGGAGGGTCGCCCATCTACCCTGCACTTGGGAGCTGAATCATCAACACAACGATGTATGCGCCAACAGACCAGTGCTTTTGCACAATACGTCTGTTAGGGAAGTGTCCCATATCTCGCCTTCTCAGCCCGTTCGTGTGTGTTCTTTGATCCGCATTGTGGCCCAGTGCTTGTCACTGAGGGCCCTGACCGAACAGTCGAGACCAGGCCTTCGAGCCGCCAAGATGGTTCCTGGATCGCCGTCGTGGCTCTCGAGATTCAGCAGAAGAACAATCGGCTTTCAATGGCTCTTTGTCCATCAATGTATCAAGCGTGCTATGACGGCAACGTGATAAGAGGCAGAATGGCTCAAAAGTCTCTGACAGACGGACGCGCCCGACAAACGTGACAAGGTCGACAGATCCAGAATTCTCGCCACCTAGTGATCACACTTCGAAGCAAGACCATCCATTACCGGCGCATGCGATAATCGAGACCTTTTGACTTGGCTTGCACAATAA
The DNA here is from genome assembly GCF_047715775.1 of Aspergillus undulatus. Taxonomy (NCBI): domain Eukaryota; kingdom Fungi; phylum Ascomycota; class Eurotiomycetes; order Eurotiales; family Aspergillaceae; genus Aspergillus; species Aspergillus undulatus. Next base: position 136,865 of record NW_027396667.1, read on the forward strand.
TGGGGAGGAAATACGTGATGAGAGTTGGTTCTTACCTTTGGTTTAGTCTTGAGCGCACTCTCGCTGTTGTGACTAACGAAAGCTTTGACAGCTTTATCTTCGTCATCAGGTATCCCGCCGAAGAATCCACGTCGCATCCCTTCCTCCCTGAGTACCGCCTTCAAAGCTTGCGAATTATGATCGATGTCTTCTCGAAGAAGCGCCAGCTTGTCAGCTTCTGGATTCCAGAGACCCGAGCCTAGACCAGAATCGGAAATCGTTAGAGCTTGCGAGAACAAAAATGACAATGTTGCAGGGGGTATGCGCTGGATTGACTCTCGGATGGGACTGTCTCCAGCTGAAAACCCAAGCTTAGGAAGAAACGCGTCCCTCGGAAGCATAATCATGGACGATACCTCGAACGACGGGATATGACGAATGGGTAGACTCCGTCGAAATCAGCCGCATAACAAGGGAATCGCAGCAAGGCAATGGTAACAAGCGACCGGGAAAGGATGCACTGATCGCACTCAACTCACCGACGAAGCTGGCTCCGGGCTGACAGTGGACATAATACGCAGCGTAAGGACCTTTCTTGCCTGTGCGAGACCTGTTCAATACTTCAGCTGGTGTCCGTCTCATAATGGTATGCATTTATCTACCAGGCGGCCGAGAAATGTGTCTGTCTCGTGTCATGTGCATGTCAGTCGAGGGATATGGATATGGATGAGAAGAAGCCTCAGGTGCCAAGAGGTATCAAGACATAACATACCTTATATGGCGTAGGATTCTTACTGAACCTGATGTCTCTATGTATGCGAAAGACCTAGGATAAAAGAGTCAGTCTCTGCCTTTCCTCATCTTTAGGTGCCGTGACTCACCAGGTCTTTCGCAGGTAGCTCAGGAATTGTGCTATCTTTCTCAGTTATTTTCTCTGTCAAGCTCTCAACGAATGTCTCCCAGTCCTTTTTCGACGTGCGATAGTCTGGATCATGCGCTACAGCCAGGGCTATGTCAGTAAAGCCCACCGATACGCAGGTTGAGACTGGGGGTTCCCTGATGGTTACCTTACCTTTGAGCCATTGCCTCTCGTTGTTCTTGGCCAAGTCCGCCAGAAACAGCATTGTGTGAGGATGCAGAGTGTCATCGTTGTACGGGACGTCGCCGGCGTCCCGTGCTCTGGGTTTCGCAATGAAGACCTCTTTTCCAGGTCCAAGACCAGTCTTGACACCTTCTCGCCATAGCTCCTGCTTTAGAGACTCTGAGGGCCCCGACTTGGTGCCACGCTTCTGCGCGAAGTCCTTTGCGGCTTGTTTGACCGCGTCTTTCCCAACCGTGGTCGACTCCTCTGGCTGCCAGAAATCCGAATCTGTCTCCGATGTATCCAGGTCGCCATCTTCGGATTCATACTCGTTTTTTGGTTTCTTAGAACTCGTCGCTCTGCGTTTTGGTTTTTCAGCATCGTCTTTTTGGAAATACTTGCTTTTCTTGGTAGTGGATTTGACGGATTTGTCAGTAGTCTCCGAGTCGTACTTTTGTTTCTTTAGCGCCGCTCCAGCAACCCTGGCGGAGGCGCGTCTCTTGGGTGTCGATTCTGGAGCTGCTGCCGTGGCGGGAGCGGCCCGAGTCGATCGAGGAGACATAGTACGTAGTGGCAGTGGTGGCTTCGCGGGAAGATTTGGAGTTTTTAGCTCGAGCTTTAGCAATTGAAAGAATTCGGAAGCTGTTGCTGCAGGTACTATTGCTAGCAGGAGAAGAAATAGTCCAAGAGAACTGGTATGGCGGATAATGTGAAGTCTTAAAGGCGATCTGCGGCTGCTCTTCAGGGCGCCGACCAGTAATCGCCGATTGAGTTCGGGCGGTTCGAGCGTTGATGAAGACCAAGAGGCTGGTAACTTCTGGGGCGGGTTTCGCGTGGAAGGGCGCAAGGTCCCGAGCTATCCTAGTGTCGTCTCCACAGGGGACACTTTCTGAAGGATTTTCGGGTCAAGGGCCATCAAGGAGATTCCGTCAAAGGATGCGAAATCTCGATCTGCGTTCGGCTCGAAAAGCGTGAATCGGTGCCACGTTCTTGGAGAGTTTTCGTTTGTTTTATCTAGCACTCGGGCACTGGTCGGCTTGTTTTTCTTTGGCTCGGGCACAAGATCGCGACGGAGGGGCTTCTACCCTTGTCAGAGCTATAATAAAACACAATATCAGCAATTCGCGGTAAAAGGATAAGAAGCAAAGCGAAAAGCATGGACAAGACAATACCTCCGATCTTCACATCTCGCAAAAATAAGATCCTTGCTGATCTCGCAACACCAGAGGAAAAGTATTCGGATGCATCACCCAAGGGCTCTGTGGACGAAGGAATCCGCGATCTCATTGAAGAGATCAATGCTTTGCCTGGCTTAGTGACGACAAGCAGCTGTGCTGGCCGCATCAGTGTATTCTTGGAAGGCAGGCGCGACTCAAATACAACCAAAAAAACCTCAGCCGCCAGCAAGCAAAGAAAGTTCGTGCCTTCCGGTGGGAAGGGAGCGGGGAGATGGCTCTTTGTCTCGCATGAACCGTTGGTTGTTGAAAGTGGCACAGGCAATAAAGAGAAGAAATCGCTGCATGAGGTGTTTGGGATGGTTCCTGGAGATGGGAAGCCACCAGGCGTGCGTAAAGAAGGCCAGCGTCAGGCCACGCGTCTTGTGCGCTTCCACTATGAGCCCATGGTAAGTCTACCCATTGTAAGAGAAAAATCGTTCTCGCCTCGACGGATTTTGTGTCCTCTTTCATCCAAATGAACCCATAATACCTGTCATTCGTTCAAACTTTCTAACAAGACCTATAGATCCTCCACATTATGACCGCTACACTACATCACGCCCAGCCGATCCTATCAGCGGCATCAAGCTCCGGATTTCGCGAAAGCGGACTTCAAGGTCTCCGTTGTCTAGATGGTGACCAAGGTCCAAGTCCGATTGTCGCCGTCCGGTCTGCAGGCCTGGCACTGGAGTCCGTGATAGGATACTACGAAGACAACGAGGACGATAGTTCTGGAAGCACCGAACCGGTTATCCGGAGCTTGGTGTCTGAAGAATACCTCCAGATGCTAGTCAACATGTCGAAGGAGCGCTTCGCGGTGAATTCAGAGCGTAAAGAGCGTTTTCGAGTGGCGGTACTGAGTAGCTGTTCGGTAGAGAACTCCAGCGGCACTAAATCAAAGGGGAAAACCAAGCCTCCTGAGTGGGAAGATCCAGAGAAGCGGAAAGAGAGAAAGAGGGCAGAAGGGTTGATGAGACAGAAATTGCTTGAGAGTCAAGCTACAGCGGCCAGAGACCACGATGCAGGTAATCAAGAGAAGGCAGAAACATTGTATTCGTTAGATACATACTCTCCAAACGAGTCGTAAACAAAAGTCATTCAGCCGTGTCTGCATGGAACCAAACCTTGAATTCATGAAGATCGGGTCTTCCTTCGGTAGCAACGCCTAAAAACGGAACGCAACGAGTGCAAAAAGGCAAGGACATTGACGCATATTCAGTAAATCCCAAAGTATCTCTCGTCCAGTCAGATGAGTTCAACCATAGACACGTGTAAGCTGTCCAATGATGGCGGAAAGGCTAGCAAAACATCCAGTGGTCTATGCATCAGCAGTTAAGATGGGTGAGGGTGAGTGTATAATAAAGATCAAACGAAGAAGCGTAGGAAAACTGTCGGGTGAAAAACGCAGCATTTCGAGGTGGGCCATACCCTCTTCATTCGGAGCCTTGGAGGGCCCACGGGTTTTTGGAAGGGGCTGGGAAGCACATCGGCGATGATTTCGTGTTACGATGACCACGGTAAGCAGGGCGTGCTCTGCCGGGTGCATCAAGGAGTAGTCTCTGGTTCCAAGGGTCCCCAGCATTATTGAAGTTAGTGCCGCCGCCGGTGCCACCGGACTCGCTGGCACGGCGGAATGGAGCAGTGTAGATACTGGAGCGCGACGATGCCTCAGTCTCGGCATAGCTTCCATCAGTCTTTTGAGGAGAGAGCGAGATAGACGGGTGGCGGCGGTCACCGGGGGCGAGTGAAAATGAAGACTCTCGAGAGACTCTTCTGCTGTTCAACGCATTTTCCTCATCATGAATCCAGCCGCTGAAGACAAGACTGCAGAGGATGAACATCTCGCGGTTGACAGCAGTGTTCCAGGTGATGCTGGAAGAAGACTGCGGCCACTCAAACCAGACGTGTCCATAAGGTGAACGGAGATAGGGAGCGTTCTTTGGAAACAGGTTGCATAGTCCCATATTCTCAAGCATGTCATCAAGTTCCGGGATGACACCCTGGGAGATAAGGGTAGCGAAGTACTATTCAAGTCAGTGTCAATCGAACATCGACGGCGGATTGAATCTCACATGGTGGACATGTTCGTGGAAGTTCGGCATTCTAGTTAGAGTGTCGAAAGGAAACCATTTGCTCATATCCGGTAGCTTGTTGATCTCAGTGTCTATCTCCGAGTTGACGCAAAGAGTGTACTTCTGGCGCTCGTTAAAGGCAGGGCACTTGAGGCCTGCATGGAGAAGTTCGTGAAGCAGCTTCTGGTCAAGACCGACAGTGTTGGACTTGTCCATACGATCAACTAGCGATTTGATGTGACGGTTGACCAACTCGAACAGCTGGTTACGGTCATGGACGGTGTAAATCTCAGTGGCGTACCAGGGAAACTGTGTCCCAAAGACAATCGGTTAGCTACTGCAGTTATTGGGATAGCAAAATGCAGCAATAAAATAGAACAGTGTACCTTACCTTATGGAGAGTGCTTATGGTAGATTCATAAGTACGCTGGGGACATTTGTCACAGAAGGGAGACTAGAGAGCTTGTGTTCAGTTGCCATCTTTCGCTAGCGTAATCAATTGGTATGGCCAACACTGACTCTTTGGGGTATCTCTGCGTGGCGAATAGCAAGAATGATCTCTTCTCCAGTGAAAAGACCAGTAAAGCCAGAGCAATAAGGATCATTGTTCACCTGAGGACACGGCGCACCATCTATCCATTTGATACATTTAGCCCGTGGGAACAAATCCTTCATGAGCGCGTTTTGATCGGTTAATTCGATGTCGACATGGCGATTACCAAGGCGAGGTGTACGCCCATTCTCGTAGACGCGATTGATATAGATAACAGTGTCACTTGCATCCTTCTGAGTCTGGAACTCGACATAGCAGTCCATTGTCTTCGCGGTGGATCTTTCCATGATAATATGGATTGGACAGCCCTGATCAGCAGTGAGAAGATTCGCCTTACGCCCAAGGAACTGGAAAATCTCCTGCTTTGTGATGGAGTATGGAATCTACACTTGTGTTAGTCAAGGCGAGGGAATGGGTTGGCGTTCCTCACGTTTGAGATCTTCACAACACCCCACTTTGGAGGCTTGTTGAGGCTGACCAGGTTGCCAATCGGCATATCACTTGGATTGGTGGCCTTGTCAATGCTCTGTCTGTACGCGGCAAGAGCTTGGGAGCTCTCTGGAGCATCCTGAGCGTCAAGCTGGAGTGCATCTAGTCTCTCTAGAAGAGGAAGGGTAGCGCGGCGAGAGGTGGGTGACAAAATCTCAGGCCGACGGGGTTTGGATGGGAGTTGCGCTGGCATGGTAGACTGCAACTGGCTAGATAGACTGCGAGCGTGTCTATTGAATCTAGGAACAAGCTGACTCGATGTGTTTGAGTTCTGCGTAGCAAGTGCCTGAAGACCAGGAGTGGTGGTGTCGCAGGAGTTGGAGGAGTTGGTTGTGTTACTGCTGAGGAGGGTCGGGGTGGTCCGGCTCTCCTGAATTTGTTGGAGAGAGCGGCCAGGGACGAATGCGGGTGTGCAAGGATTCATGCTAGATAAGAAGGGAAGAGCTCTATATCCGAATTGCCCCAGAGAGAGGAGAGAATGGGATGGCGGAGAGGGAAGAGGGGAAGGGGAGAGCAGGTGAGAGAAGAAGTGGAAGAGAGAGTGGGAATAGCCATTGCTACGCCGAGAGATCAGTGATTAGTCGTTCAATTTCATCATTTGAGTGAATGAGCGAATTGAGCTCTTTAGGAATAACCCTGAAACACTGAGGTTGGGGGGATAATTTGTTCACAACAGGGGAACAAAGCTGATCCTGGGTTATGTATATGAAGTCACGATCACAAAAGCAATCTCGAGATAGGTATCAAGAACAGAATCAGAAAATGGTGTTGCACATGTTGAAAGAGGAACTCCTGCTATATACTGTGAGGGAAGCCAGCAGCAGGTGAATAATGGGAAGAGAGCGATTTCGTACGTAGTCTAAAGACATACTCTCAATTCTGGGAATAAAGCGTGGCATATAACGAGTATTTAGAGCATTCTGCTAAGTGTATTTGAGGTTAACGAGGAGCAACGGTCAGATGAAGATTTGGAGGATGCAAGTTCAAGTTAACAATTGTTGTATGTAAATTGAACTGACTTGGTCTGCCGGTGGTATAACCAGTGACGAGAAGATAAGTGCAGAGTGATAAGTTATGAGGAAGAGAGACAGTAAGAGAAGAGTATCTTTTATGGGGAAACGCGTGTGACCCAGGCAATGGTAGGACGGAACGGCAATCATATTGGTTTGAAACCAAGATGATGCTGGAAGACTTGTTCTTGTCTAGTTTGATGGTTTGTATTCGTAGTAGTCTCAAGCTCAAGGATATATGCAGTAAAACTGGCTTCGGTAAGCAGGATAAGCCCAAGTCAACCCCGACAGTTTGTACACCGATTTATGGAAGGTCGAGAGACACTAATCTCGACATCGCATACGGAGTCACCTAGTCAAACTAGAACGACGCCATTAGCACGGCGTATCCTAAAGTTGATGAGAAGTTCTTACCGGAGTCAGGAAAGATTCAGCAACGAATCGAGCACGGGCGTTCAGCTGCCAAATATCAGTATGAACGGTCACAGCCACATAGTAAAATGGAAGGCAACTCACGAAAAGCTTCATTTCAGAGATCTCCTTATCTACCTCTTCCATAAACTGGAGGATAAAGTCGACCAGCTTGTGCTTCAACATGGCTTCTGTGTGGAAGTTTGTGATGAGGAAAGAGATATCGTAGCCCTGCCAATTTGTTAGGGAACAATTCTTGCATAGGTCATGGTCTCCGTACCTTCACAGGCTTTCTTCGCAAAATGAAGAATGATTCCGCGCGCTGGGTCAAGAAACGTCCAAATTTGTGCACAAGAACTAGAGTTCCGTCAGCGATTCGACTTCACTAAGCCATGTTGCAATGGCGCCGGCCAAGCTTACTATGCTCAATCTCATCCGCCTGCTTTATCCGAATGCTGACGCGCACACTGTTCACACTAGGTTCAATCAAAACTTTCTCGTTCTCGTTTCGTGAGATCGTCAAAGGGTTGAGGAGAAGTTCGGGGGAGCTCGCGGCCTCGATCTCGGGCACATTGTGCCGCTCGGAGGTCTGAGAAGCGAAGTTGGAGATGGCAAGCGCTGCGGTCAGCGAAGACCGAACACACTGAAGATACGGGCGCAATGATTGGGACTGTGGCTGTTAGAAGGAGCTAGAAAACACGGGTTCACTCGCTCTTTACCATGATGAGGGGTGACGTATAAAGCGGCTATCGGAGGTTGGTCGGCTCGAGAGAAGAGCAAGCGAACATCGACTTCACCACTCTTTGCTCGGACAAAAGTAGATTCCCCCAAGGCCAGCTTCTAGGGCATTAATGCAATCGTTTAGTGCGTACTGGGGGGCGAGCACAGGAGATAGAGTGTTGAGTGGTCAGCCCCCCGGGGGCACAGGCACAAGTCCCGCAATGTAGCCTGGAGATGTTTGTTTTGTTTGCTGCCCTAGCCCCACGCCTCTCCAAGGAAGCTGACAATCACTCGAGTGTCGACGCCACTTCAACTTCCTTCGAAAACCTTGAAAGTGCCCTCATTTACGGTTTCGATACCTTAAGACGATAAACCATGGCTTCTATACCAGGTATTATTCTCAACGACCGTTTTACCCGCTAGCGACCAGCTAGGAATAAGCTAACCAGTCATACACCGCAGTTATCGTCAAACACCAAGGAAAGCGCTACGATGTCGAGCTCGACCCAGCCTCCAACGGCGAGACGTTCAAGTTCCAATTATACTCACTCACTGGTGTTGAGCCTGAACGACAGAAAATTTTGGTGAAGGGAGGTCAGCTTAAAGATGATACTTTGCTCTCGTCCCTCAACGCGAAGCCGAACCAGACGTTCATGATGATGGGTACGCCTTCTGGTGGACAAGGTGCCGTCGAATTATCACGACCCAAGGAAGTTGTCAAGTTTCTCGAGGATATGACAGAAGCAGAGGCTGCAAGGGCTGCAGGAGCCACTCCCGCTGGCCTGCAGAATCTGGGCAATACGTGCTATCTCAACTCAACCTTGCAAACACTGAGAAGTGTTCCTGAGTTACACGAGGAACTCCAGAGATATCGCCCGTCCAGAAATGCCGGCGGTGGCTCGAGCGTTTCCAGCCTCAGTGATTTCGGACTTGGAGGATTGGGCTCTTCTACGGACCTTACTTTGTCACTGAAGGACCTGTTCAAACAAATGTCGGAGACTCAGGAAGGATTTCCCCCGCTCTTGTTTCTCAACGCACTACGAAGTGTCTATCCCCAATTCGCCCAGAAGAATCAGAACGGACATGGATTCGCCCAACAAGATGCGGAGGAGGCCTGGTCACAGATTGTTGCTCAACTGCGGCAAAAACTGTTGATCAAAGATGGCGAAGGAGAGTCAGCTACTGAAGTCTCATTTGTAGAGAAGTATCTCGGTGGGAGGTTCGAATCAGTCACCGAATGCGATGAACCGGCGGCGAAGGAGGCAGGCGAACAAGCCAGCGAGAGTTCTGACGTGTTCTATAAGCTCGATTGCCACATTGGCAAAGATACGAATCACCTGAACGATGGTATATTCGCGGGGCTGGAGGAGAAGATTGAAAAGAACTCTCCCACCTTGGGCCGGGATGCTGTCTATACGAAACGCTCACGCATCGCGCGGCTGCCAAAGTACCTGACAGTCCATTTCGTTCGATTTTTCTGGAAACGCGATGCGCAAAAGAAAGCCAAAATTATGCGCAAAGTCACATTCCCTGCCGAGCTCGATGTGGTCGATTTCTGCACTGACGAACTCAAGAAACTGTTGATCCCCGTCAGGGACAAGGTCCGAGACATCCAAAAGGAGGAGCTTGATGTTGAGCGTGCGCGAAAACGCCAAAAGATTGTTCATCAAAGAGAGGAGGAGGCCTCTGGCTTGGAACCAATGCAGAAGAAGAAGGCTGCCGAGGAGCGCAAGGAGGAAGCAAAGAAGGAGAAGGAAGAAGACACCGCGATGACCGATGTTTATAAGACCGACGCCGAGTACGAAGAGGAGAAGAAGGCCTCTATCCTTGCAGCCAAGAAAGAGCTCGCTGAACTTCTCGATCCTAAATTGGCTCAAGATAACGGTACCAACAAGACTGGACTTTATGAGCTGAGGGGTGTGATTACGCATCAAGGTGCTAGTGCCGACAGCGGTCATTATACCTCGTATGTCAAGAAGCAACCCAGCAACAGCAAGGAAGAACGCGACGACAAGTGGTGGTGGTTCAATGACGAGAAGGTGACTGAGGTCGAGGGATCGAAGATTGAGACCCTGGCTGGAGGTGGTGAGTATTATCTTTCCCTACCACTAGCTTTCCGGACGTTGAAGACGATCCCTACTAACACGCACTCCTTAGGTGAATCCCATTCAGCTCTCATTCTTCTTTACCGCGCCGTTGATCTGCCGACTACAGAGTAATCTCAGTACATGATAGGTACATCATTGTCAGTCACATTGGCCATGATACAATAATCCTTTCGAATGATGTTAAGACTTGATGATTAGAAACGTTCATGGACATTTTCTCTACGTACTTTTGAGTCCATAATTCAATAGAAGTGATAGCCGGGTCAATGTTCTATCTAGTGCCATGAAAACGCCGAGACAGAGTCTTCGTAGATTTGTCTATCTCCCACCTTCAAACCCCGTAGAGGTACGCACCTAAGTAGAAGGCCGCTCACGTGAGCTGAACCTCGGCGGACCTCTTCAGCACTCCGTGTTTGCGACTGCTCAACATATCGCGATTTCCCAACCTGCAATGTGACAACCATGATCGGGGCCCGACAGCTTGTACACCCTCGGCTGCGCTATGCCGCAGCCCAGTTTCGTCCGATCTTGAAATCCCAGGCGCTTCTCCGATCCGCGAGCAACCTCAGCACGACTGCCCCCCGGCCCACCAGCACGCGTTGGCTTTGGGTACGTCGGTTCATCTGTTTCGGGTTCTTTAGCTGGCTAGGTGCCAAAATCGGCTTCCTTGGGTTGAAGTTACAGATGAGACCGCCCCATGACGCGGAATCAGAGCTGGACGAAGCCGAAATGCTGTCAATTCGTCGGAGATTGGACAACTTCAACGTCGTTAAACAGCTACGGGAGGACCCGGATTATGTCGAGGCGCCCGTTTACGGCAATTACTCGTCGTCGGAAAGAGGACAGAGGCTCACGTCTGGCCCCATGGCAGGAAGCAGGGGACTAGGGGAGCAGGTGTGTGGTTCTTGGATTCCAATGCTCTTCTTTCGCAATGCTCTGCATCACATCTTCCAGGAAATAACTTTGAAGCTCCTGGTGTCGATGCTAGGCTCTGGAAGCATCATCAACATGAAGAACTGCCGACAAAGGCCGCGAAAGACAAGATACCGTGATTTGCTGACAGGTTGGTCTTCACAGAGAATCTTCACGAATAACGAGGAGAAGACAGTTACCAATGTTTTGTGGCTTGGGAAGGGACTGGAGGGATTTCCACTCCATGTTCATGGTGGCGCGCTTGCTACCGTTCTCGATGAAACTCTAGCTCGGGTCGCGATCCAACATTTTCCTGAGCGCACCGGGGTCACTGCGAATTTGGACATCAATTATCGAAAGGGAACCTTGTCAAACCGGGCTTACTGCATTCGTGCGACATTAGATAAGGAACGCAGTACGGAACGCAAGGCCTACGTGAAGGGCGAGCTGCGCGATAGCCAGGGGAATGTACTCGTCGAAGCCACTGGCCTCTTTGTGGTTCCTCGGGGGTACACACTACCAACATTGGGAGCTGACTACTGATCAATTCGACTTGCATCAGACATGCTCCCTCTGAACAAGATACTGTCTCTGATATTCTAGGGCATGGTATTGTGTAATAAGCGCAGCAAACATCCGATCCGGTGCAGCAGTTCGCCGGAACGGGGAAAGGGGCATTCTCGGGCTGCAAGCGCGGTGCGAGGACTTTTGCTAGAATACGTCCTGTTAGCCAGAATCTGCCCTGTTCTAGCTCCTGAGCCCCGCATAACTTGTAGCAAGATCCTGGACATTGATTGCATCGTCTGAAATTTCCCGCCGCAAACCTCCTGAACCGGCCAGGACCGTAAAGCACACAACGCAGACGACTTGATTTGCCCCTCCATTAGACCATGACAGGTTTTTGAGTTCAACTAGTCACTAGCTCTAAAGGTGCTATAACCAGTGTCATTGGTTGTGCCCTGCTTCTCCACGTTTTTGAAGGACTAGTCTTCTAGAACCCCGGCATTCCCCGGGTTTGATAGTCTCCTCCATCCAACCACGATCTTTGTCTTTCCTGTCGGCAATCATGCAGCACCAGGACGTTGAGCTTTGCCTCGGCCTATTGAGATGGGTGTTACAGCCGACTGGATGTTTCAGTCCTTTCCGGCGGTATCTCTCTGATACGAATCGTTTGTTGTCGTCATGACCATGACTCCTACTCCGCATCTTGGACCCCAGTATACAAGCCTCAGACCCGCGGCCGAGAGAGGGGCCGCTGCAGCGCTTTTGCTGAAATCTCTTGTGTTACCCACACTGTCTCCATACTTGTCTGGGCTTCGAGGCTTCTTACTCCTTCTCTTTCAATCTCGAGTTAAATCTATATATCGATTCCTGTCACAATGGTTTCTACTCCTACGGACTCCGGTCAATCCCAGGTTGAGGAAAAGACATCGAGCCGTTCCGATACCAGTTTGAAACCGGACGCAAGCCGTCTGGAGTACACAGGAACTTATGCTGATGAGACTGGCGGTGCTCAACAAGAACACCATGAGGTAAAGGAGAAGATAGAGACCATGATCGGCTCCTCAACAATGTCTTTGCTGATTTCCTCTGAAGATGACTTTGCGCCGATTCATGGGATTCGTGGCCATGGCTTTTCTCTGGACCGGTAGTCAAATCCCTGTTTACCTTTTCGGCGGCATCCCGCCTATCATCTATGGGGATATCGGTGGAGTGGATAGATGGGTCTGGTTTGTATGCTATGCTCCGCAATGCTGCTCGTCTTCTGCCATCTGAGTGAGGCTAATCTGTGTTCATCGATAGGTCTTAGCGAACCTGCTGGCTCTGGCTGGTGTATGTCCCTTTGTCGGTTCTCCCTCTGATCTGATCGGACGCCGCTATGTCGCTCTCATTGGTGTTACGCTGGTTACTGTCGGGATGATTGTATGTTCAACGGCGAAAACAATGAACGCCTTTATTGGTACGAACAAGTTGATTTTCGCCCTCGTCGCCAACCAAAATGCTGATTTAATCTAGCCGGCATGGCCATTGCAGGGGCTGGCGCAGGCGTGAACGAGCTGACTGCACTGGCTGCCACGGCTGAGATGGCACCTACTCGTCAGCGAGGCACATACGTCGCCATCCTGATATTTACGATAGCTCCATTTGCCCCCTCAGTGCTATGGGCTCAGCTGATTGCGGACGCGGGCAGCTGGCGCCATGTTGGTGCGTTTTGCGCTGGTTGGAGCGGACTCGGTCTAATCATCACGGCGGTCTTTTATTTCCCTCCGCCGAGAGTCAACTCGGAAGGACTTAATCGAGCTGAAATTATTGGAAGAGTTGACTTCATGGGCGGTTTCCTTAGCATCGTCGGTTTGATTCTTTTCATGGCTGGAATGCAGTGGGGTGGATATCAGGTATGCTTCTCATCCACCCAAGTTTTCACTCGCCCCTGGCCGCATGCATTCTAATAATCTTTGACAGTACGACTGGGACTCTGCACATGTTCTCGTCCCTCTCATCCTCGGATTGGCTCTTCTTGTCGCCTTCGGTTTCTGGGAGGTCTACGGTGCTAGACACCCTATCTTTCCCAGTCGCCTGAAGCAGGAGCCTCGTACCCTGGGCCTAACGCTCATCATCACCTTCATATCCGGCGCGAACTTCTTCTCTGTCATCATGTTCTGGCCTACCCAGGCATTCAACGTCTACGGCCATGACCCACTCGGCGTCGGTCTTCGCAGTCTCCCCATAGGGTTCGGTATAATGGGCGGCGCCTGTATTGTCCTATGGTTGCTCAGTGTTCTTCGCGGTCATAATAAGGAGCTTTTGATTGCTAGTAGTGTCCTTATGACGGCAGGTATGTATGCTCGGAAAGTGAAGGCTGAAGCTCAATGGGCTGATATCTTTTTACACAGGGTGCGGCGCTATGGCCGTTGCCGAGGTCGACAATATGCCCAAGCTTTGGGGCATCCTGATTGTCGCGGGACTTGGAATCGGCGGGATCGTCGTTCCTGCCTCAATCATCACCACTATCATCTGCCCAGATGTACGTATAATCCTTACCCAGCGAAGCAATCTTCTCTTCCCACCTTCTAACAAAAACCCCCTGCACCCAGGATCTTATCGCCACAATCTCAGCTCTAACCCTGTCGATCCGCGTCGTAGGCGGCAGCATCGGCTACACAATCTACTACAACGTCTTCGTGAACAAATTCGGCCCCAACGCCGAGCACTACATCGGCGGGCTCATGAGCACACAACTCAACATCACCGATGCCTCCCTCATCACTGAGGCAATTGAGCTGACTAGCGCCTCGCTCCTAGAGGGGTTGCATGAGTTTCCGGGGATAGCGGGCAATCAGGCTGCGTATGATGCTGTTGTCACGGCTGGTCGTGTTGCGTATGCGGTTAGCTATAAGTGGGTTTACTATGCTAGTACTGGGTTTGGCGGGGTGTCGATTCTCGCAGCGTGCTTTCTGGGGAATATTAAGAATTATATGGATGATCATATTGCTGTAGTTATGTATTAAGGTGGTTTAGCTGCCAGTTATGATGGGTTTGTTAATTACGTATATAGTCGGATGGAGCAATATATATATATATTGGCGGATTTTGTCAAGAATGCCTGATTAACTGATGACGGCATTCTTTCAAAGAAGACTTGTTTCTTGAATTCTCTCCTAGATCCTCAATGAGTCCATACAATGCTACACGATTACTATGATTGGGTTTCTGCAAACTCCCATAGTACGGAATACCTAAGATACTAACTAATGGATGCTATAGATCAATTCTCCACTTCCCCGATGAGGTGCGCGGAAGATCCCGCCGCGCTGGACAACCGTTGATACAAGAACCACAGAACCTCACCTCATCCAGAAAGCGAAAACTACATTACGCAGTTGAGATTGGAGAATAACAGCGTCCAGTGAAAATGGTAAGCCTACCCAGCGCCGAATCTCATCAACTGCCTAAACACAACTAACTTCAACCAGGCCCCCACCGAAGTCCTCTACCTAGATAACGCCTCGCTCAATAGCACAGACACGCAGATAGTCTCATACAAGCCGTTATCAAGCTTGAATGATGCCGAGAAATTACTGGCGAAAAATGTCCCAATGGAGCAGAGCTATGCCGTCATCACAAAGCAAACGGTCTTCTACCCGCAGGGCGGAGGGCAGGCCAGCGATACGGGGAGAATAACAAGAACACAAGACAGTACCGGTACCAGCAACAGCAGCAAGGACAACTTCGAAGTCCTCCTTGTCCGCAAAACAAGCGACGGGGCGATTCTCCATTTTGGGCTGTTCCCTTCTACTACTGTTGGTGGTACTAGTATTACGCCGCAGCCCTAATCAGAGCCACAAACATGGCTAGCAGAGAACATCCCCGTCACGCTACAAATCGACATCCCTAAACGAAATTACCATTCCCGACTGCACACAGCAGGGCACATCCTCGGCCTTGCGATGCGGCTCGTACCAGAACTAGGAGACAGGAAAAGGTCAAAGCGAACCATTTCCCCGGCGAAGCGAGTCTCGAATTCGATTCGTTAATGCAAAAGGGTATATATTCGTCTAACGTAACAACATCATCACGCTTCAGCATCATTCATCTTTCAAGAACTTGATTCATAGAGGACCTCTTGGGCACAAACGCCGAGCTGCCGGGGGTTTTCGACTTCCGTTTATCGTCCTTGCCACGCAGGCCTCTGCTAAGACCTCCCCCAAGACCCCTAGCCAGGGAAGCAAACGGAGACGCACCCCAATGTTCCAGGTCATCCTCCGCCTGACCAGGATTGACCAAGCCATCAATAGATCTCGACCCTTCCGAGCGTCTGGTCTGGGGTCTATGTGTGGGACTGTGATTGTGATTGTGATTGTGATTGTGGCTGTCGCCTTCGAGGATCGGGGACGGTGAACGGCTCCACGGTGTCGACGGGAGATCGGTCACGGTATGTTCTGCACATTTGCAGCCGCAACCCGCAGGGCAGAACTGCGAATTTAGCTCTTGATCATCCAAAACGGCCGAGAGCCACTCGCGGTAGCAGTTGAAGCAACATACGTGGCCGCAGCCGAGACAAGGCGTGAGCATGCCTTCGACTACCTCATGGCATATGGCGCATGGGAGTTTGAGCGGTAAGGGCCGCGTGGGCTTGCAGGTTGAACAAAGTAGCGACGTCGTTCGTCCTTTGGCCTGTGTCTGACCTTTTGGACGCGGTGATACGGCATTAACAACGCCTTGGATCGCGAATATGGATAGCTGGGGAGTGCCGCAGCCGAGGCAATGTCGTTGGAGTCCTAGTCTTTTATTGTCCTCTTCTGCCGGTGTTCCGGCTGAGTTATTGCGAGAAGCAGAATTAGCAAGCGAAACGGAGTCTTCATGGCTGCTAAATCGTCCCTGCGGGGAGCTACTGTCTCCTGAAAGCATTGTGGTATCGCCGATTTTCAGTATTTCGCTTCTTTCCACCGGTAACCCCCATATTGAAAGCAGGTTGGCATAGGCCATGCGGTATGACCGGTACAGCTGAGCTTTCTTTGGATCAAGAAGCAGGTTCTGGATAGTGTCATCGCTGTCAAAAGCATCTTTGTTCTTGAGCGCAACTCGGAGTTTCTTTTGTACTTTCGGACTTGGTTTTTCGCTCTCTGCGTCGGAATACGTCAGTGATGTGGGCACGGTAGTTGTTGAAAGATGGTCCGATCTGGCGGGCGTAGGCTTATTAGTGGTAGAGCCACTGTTAAGAGTCCATGTCCCAGATCCTGGGCCCGGTTCTGCTTGTGGACTTTCAACCTGACCGTGTCTTCTTCTCAAAAGGCCGCCGGCAGGGGGCGATGCCGAGGATGGTGCGAATGTAAAAGACCTTGAAAGGGAAGACGCAAGAGCAGAGCCAAACCCGGAGCCACCTCGCGGCTGCAATTGTTGATCAGGAGAAGCGGCTAAAGACGGATTGTGAGTAACTGCCCTCCTCTCGACAGCTAATCCGCTTGTACGAGAGACGAAAGGCGGCGTTGTGCTTGTGAGATAAGGTGGGGTAGTGCCAGTACGCCACAGCTCTGATGATGACCGTCCGGAGCTCTGCGTGATAGGGGTAGTATGGCTATCTTTCGGCGTGGAGTTGAGCGGTGTTCCTGCGGCCGGGGCAGCACGAAACTCCAGAGAGAAAAGCTCTTGGTCTGTCTGTTGCGGTGATGCTTGTTCTATGGACGGTGCTCGGTCAAGATTGGGCTCGTGTAGAACACAGGATAGCATCGCAACCATTTGTATATCACCGGTTTGTTCAAAATGCGCGAAAAGGGCTGGGATGAGCCAATGGCCACCGAAAGGGTGATTCCCCCACAGAACGGCGCCCGCTAGTTGTCGAGAGAACCTATCAGGGTGGAGGACATCAGAGCGCAAGTCTATAGCACTATCTTTTCGGGGAATGGGCGAAGGTTTTGGCGTATGCTTTGCGAGAGAGTGTGGCCGCGATGACTTGCCCTGATATAAGATGAGTTTTACCAGGCCCCATATACGGGCCAGCTCATAATAGCCATGCTCGAGAGCAACACCCGCATTGTGGGCACACACAGCAACAACGTCGCCACATATACGGTACTTACTCGCCAGCTCTCGTTTGGCAGGTAGTAGACTGCTTAGATCATGTATAGCAATCACGTTCTGTGGACTATCAGATGATCGTGTAGTCATTCCGCCGACGGTCGATCGCTGGGAGTTGTCGGTTGAGCGTGGTGGCCGATACAGTCCAAGGCTACCTGCACTGCGCCATGTCTGCGGTGTCGGAAATCTATGTTGAAACCCTGATAGAATATCAGATGAACCAGAGGAGCTGGAGGTTTCAGCTTCAGAATCATCCGAGTATTCAGAGGCACCGTCGTCAGTACTTGCAACGGTACCTGTTTTATGCGGCCCGGGCGATCCCGTCTGAAAGCGCCCGAATGTCTCGAAGAGATTGTCACTTCTTGATAGTCTCATCTCCTTGAGCCCTAAGTTCTCAAGGGCCCATTCCGACTTATCCTTCTTCGTTGGGAAGAAGCACACAAGACGGCCGTCATTGGACCATACTGCTCCACATTCCCGAGCTCGTGGAACCATCACGTTTGCATTGACAGGCCGAATCAACTCTGAACTCATTGCTAGATCCTGGCTTTGTGACAGACCAACTTCATCCTCATCACTAGACTCGTCGCCCCCAACGTGGCCATTCGTAGGTGATTTCACCGTCTCTGCCGTTTCACCTAGAATCCACGCAATGCTCTCTTCGAGGCTGCTTTCACCCAATAAGTACCGCACAACGCCTTCGAGGCAGCCTCGTTTGTGTGATAGGTATGTTTCCGATATAGTATGAAGCTCTGTAACGATTTTGCTAGCCAGTTGGTCGCTAACAGCAGAAGTCTTCTGCACGCTGAATGTGGGCACCGAATCCCTAGGGTAATCTGGCGGGAACTTGATGTCCACGCGTATGAAAAGCGAGCCACCATCAGTATCCCACGGCCCATGTAGAGAAATTGTGGCCTTTCGTCGCCTGATATCGACTGACTCAAAAGCTACCTTCGTGAATTTCTCGCCCACGTGGGTTATTTCGTCCCCGAGCGTTTCAATGTCCCATCCTGATATCTTCACGCCCCTCATCCAGGCGATCGGATTAGTGTCGGCCCGCAAGCCAGCCTTGCTTTTCATTCCAATTCTCGAGTCGGCGTTGCCGCCTTGTATCCAGGCAGGAGCGTATGGGATCGATATGGTATTCATACCTGCGCCGCGAGACGCCGGAGGAACGGGAGTCTCGAATGCCGGCGACGAAGAACCATCTTCCTCTATCTCCAAGCCAACATTCTCATCCCGGAAGCTCCTGTAAGCCGCTCCTTTCCTGGTAATATTCAGGTTGGATATGAACGATTTTCCTTTTTCGTAACCAACTCTCTGGAGAACGTCGGGATCGACTCGATGCAACCGAAGCTCTTTATCGGTACCCCAAGATACTAACTGAAACTCCCTGTCATCAATGCCGTCGACAACGTCGCCACGCGCTCTCCACAGAAACTCTTTCACTTGGCCTTTATGGCCGGGGAAGCTGTGAACTGGTGGGAGGTGGCCCTCAGGATCCGTACCTTCCATGGCTCTGCGGCTGTAGAGGTGGAGGTCACTATTGCCCCTCTGAGGCATAGCAAGAACACCCCAACCGAAAGGCGTATTCCGCGCACGCCAAACAGGAAAGGGTGCCTTAATCACTTTCTCTGGTACGTCATCCTCGACAGTATAGTCCCAAAACTTGATTGTTTTATCTAAAGAGCATGTTGCCAAGGCCCCAGGTCGGACTCTATTCCAATCAACGCCGTAGATCTTTGTATCGTGAGCCTTGATAGAACGGATTGGATAAGCTCCCATCCGTTTATCCCAAAACCGGAGGAATTTGTCGTGAGAGCTCGCGATGATATTAGGATCTTGACGATTCCACTTCACCTGGGTAGCTCCTGCGAACCAATCCGAGAACGAGATAGCCGGGCGTAGTGTAGCTCGAAGATCCCAGCAATGGACGAAGCTGTCGACCGCACACGTCGCAAGAATGTCAGGGTGATGCGCGGAGAAGTTTATATCCGTGATAGCCCGGGTGTGAGCATGTAAGACATGTTCGATAGAATTCTGGTAGCTCTTCATCGCGAGGTTCCAGACCAGCGCCTTCTGGTTTGACGTGCTCACCACCCAATAGTCTCGAGCAGCAAATGGAGACCATTGAACGTCCGCAACTTCCCATGGTGTATGATGAGGGAGATATCGAGGTGGAGAGTAAGGCGAATCCAAGTCAATAACGTGAAGGCCCTCTTTCGACGCTAGGACTACGTCTCGACCGCATGGCGATATAGACATAGAACCAACAGGTTGGTCCACGTGGAAAGAGCTGTCCTCTCCATATGTTGGACTCTCCCAAGCCGAAGTCAACGGCCGCGGTTCGTTGGAATCGGACATTTTGGCCTTGCCGGGCGCCGGTTGTCAAGCAGCTTGTATACTCTGCTACCGGCGGCGGCTTTCAATTGACGAAGAGACACATTCACTGCAAAAGTTGCTCGTAGTTCTGGGTAGTCCCATTTCGAAGAAGCGCGGGGGTTTTCACGATCGATTATATGGCTTCGAACGGCTCAAGGGCTATGCGCATGAGATGGCGCATTGTGTGGGGAACCAGCTCTTAATGGGTATCAGATACCTAGAAACTGGCAGGTCCATGAGCACGCGAAGGGGTCACAGTAAAAGAGAGGCTACTTACACGTGAGTGAGCCGAGTCTGGCTTTTGCCCACAGATTGAGAACGCTGAATGGTTGGCACGAAAGAGGACAGCATTGCCTCCAGTACTCTGATAGACGTGACCTCAGATTATTGCGGACCCTCGATCAGCCTCGGCGTTAGGCGCAGCGCCAAGAGGTCACTTGTGGTACGTGCAGTCTGCCGTACTGGCTACGGAGGTCCAGAACTGCCATTAGTGTAGGGGCCCCTCCGTCGGTTACGTCGTCCCTCAATCCTTTGCAATAAGTTCTATTCAAGCACCGTCTCTTGTTTTCCCGGACTATCTGTTGATAATTCAACTTGGGGATTTCCTTCAATCCCCCTTTCCTGGTATTTATCGCGAATTTGGTTGAATCCTTCATCCTGCACGAGGAAATAGATTTTGAGTGCCAGTCACCCCGCGCTGCCATACCCTCGAGCCTCGGAGCGCAAGCCCGCAACGCAAGATGGCCTTGTCAAAGAGAATCACTAAGGAAACGGAACGTCTTCTGGCAGAGCCGTATGTCTCCCAAAACCATCTCAATTCCGATCTGAATAGATCACTAATACTTTCCCGATTTAGAGTTGCTGGTATCACCGCCGTCCCTCACGAGGACAACCTGCGATATTTCGATGTTACCATCCACGGTCCGGCACAGTCTCCATATGAAGGTGGAATCTTTCGTCTTGAGCTATTCCTACCTGAAGATTACCCCATGACTCCTCCCAAGGTCCGATTCTTGACCAAGATCTATCACCCTAACATCGACCGCCTTGGACGGATCTGTTTGGATGTGCTGAAGAGTATGTTCTTGAAGGCCACTATGTTCAATGAACGGATATGCGGACTAACACTCGTTCAGGCAACTGGTCTCCAGCCCTTCAAATCCGTACCGTCCTACTCTCGATCCAGTTATTGCTGGGAGCCCCGAACCCTGACGATCCGCTTGCAAACGACGTTGCTCAGCGCTGGAAAGAAGACGAATCGGCGGCTATCAAGACTGCAAAGGAATGGACCAGAACCCACGCAATGGCCTAAGAAGCTCTGGGCTTGTCAATAGATTGCTGTGCGAATAATTATCGTCGACGCCGTGATGAGATCATGAGGAAAAATATGCGACTTTGACCTCCCTGCATTGTCTTTCTGTTGGATCAGGATTATACTCTCAAGATTTAGCCTTGTCTTTTATGGAGGGAGGAGCCTCATCTCACTTATTACATTTGCATTCTATTCCGATTCTGGTTCGTTCCACCCTCGCGTTGATGTACGGTGAAAGGGCGACTACTCATCTCCGATCTTCCAGGCATGCCATATTTTCGGCCTACTGCAATTCGGATTCATGAATTACTATCCACGAATTTACAATAGAATTCGCTTCAATAGAACTATCTACATGCTTGACCGGTCCATACTCGGATGAAGAGAGTATAGAAGTCATTCATCGTAATGCTTTGGTTGTCCATGTTCTCCCTTGAGTTGCGCTTTAAGTCCAGACCCAAAGCATGTTCGTATGATTTTGACTCGAGTCAGCAATGCCTCTTCTGCAGTAATCAATTCGTCCGGACTGCTGGTCAAAGAGGGCAAATTCACTAGGTTAATCTTAGTCCAATAAACACAATCCACAGCTGCTGCAATGGAGACTGTGAAATCGGCTAAGGTATATAAACACAATATCTTTCTCGCAACAAATGCCTCAACTTTCTCTTTATCTCATGGGTCAAGTCTTCTCAGTGCTTTCAGACTCGGTGTGGAGCTTCTTTCTTGTTATTACAAGCAAACATCAAACCTTTCAATCGAATCTGCCCTCCTCAAGACAATATGGTGAACAAATCCAGAAAGAAGCCACGCAGAGCGAAGGGACTCAGAAAGTGAGTTGCGGAAATCTTCCTAGGCACCCCGATCAAGGACCGGCCTATACTTTGCTCGCATCCTGCTAACACAACCAACGTGAACAGCAGCCCGGGCAGCAGCGCCGAGCTGATCAAGGGTACTGACCAAGGAAATTTGCCTAACAACATAGCCAATGAGCTCGAGACCTCGTTCCATATCGTTGACCATAATCGTGCTGATTTGCCTTCGCCCTGTATCCCCGTGACTGAGGGTACCAACCAAGTGCCTGCACAACACAAGTCCACCGAGGATTCCCCCAGAGAAGGCGCCCTTCGAAGACGCATTCGGACCCTCACCTTGAATTCAGCAAGACCATCTCCCGAGCTGAAAAGGCGGAGCTGGGAAACAAAGTCCTCATCAGCCAACAGCTCGCGTGTTTGGTCAAGTTCATATCGTGATTCTGTGGCAACACAAGACACAGCTTCTCCGGAGCACAGCCCATCGGGTTCGGCCATAATTGAGGATCTGAAGGCGAAGAGAAGAAGTGACAGAGGAGCATCACCGGCGAAACTCAGTGCCTCGTCAAGTGCTCTGAAATACATCAGGTCGCCGAATGGTAGAGTTTCACGGCCCCTCACTTTGACCTCTTCCATGATTGCTTATGTTGCAGATTACATGTTCGTGGACTTCGATTATTGCGAGGCACAAGCAGCAATGAACAGAGCTCCCAGCAATGATCAATTGGCGCGCGAGCCAGAGATAGGGAAGAGCTCGTTTGATGAGCTGGTAAGCCCCATCCCCACCCAACACCAAACAAACAAGTAGTACTGACCATGTTAAAGCTTGCCTATGTTCGTCGCATGACTGGAACTGAAGTTGCCACAATTTCCGTGAATGACCCGAAAGCTCCCCGCAGGCCCAACGATGCTAGACCTTGGAACCATCGGAACTTATCATGCGTTGACTGTCGCGAATCCTGCCCTATCTGCAACACAACCTGCTGTATGAAGGAAGAACTAGCGCGGCAGGCGGCCGACGAGAACCTTAGCCTTGACAAAGTCCAGCAAGCAAAGCGTCTTCTAAAGATCATCGAATATCTCGGTTTCTACAACAAAGACGTCAGTACGTTCGCGCAATGCACGCCTCCCGATGGATGTGGTCGCTATGTATGCCCCAGCTGCTGCGGCATTTGTCCGAGCGAGATATGCCGGGATATCCAATGCAAGGTAAGCACTTCAACGCCTCAAGCATATATATTACATGCAGAAGTACTAATTTGAGGGTATAGGAATGCAAGCCGAAACCGTGGAAGTCCTGCGACTGGCATGATTGAGCCCTAACAACAGCAGCGATAGCGCATAAGCTTACGGGAACGTCGCGATATGATGTTCAATATCCGGCGAGGAGACGATCTGAGTTTCGATCTATCTTATATTCCACCTGACAGCATGGTATTACATTCGCAGTAGCCTGCGCATTGAGAGGCCCGTCCAAACTAAGCTTTACGAATGTCGTTGGGCTTGAATGTTTTGCAGTTATGGAGGACATAATGGTAAGATGCCATGGAAACCGAAATTGAGAATAAATGAAACCTTCAAGTCATGATAGCACCTGAATTCTCATTAAAGTAAGATTATCGTCTTAATGGAGCGTATACTATCTTCATCCCCTTGTAGATGTCAGGTCGAGGGCAGAGCGGGGTCACGTGGACGCGCTTAGCGAGCTCCGCACCGCACCACCTCAGAATTATGTCAGTCTAGCGGCAGTCGAAGAGACGATTCGACTCAACCACCCAACGCCAAACGACAACATCTCGTTCAACCGGTCGCGCATCTCTCACGTTCAAGATGCGTACCTACGACGATTCTTTCAGCGGTCAGAAGATCTACCCCGGCAAGGTGCGTTTTGTCCCGCCAACACAGTCACCCGTCCGATGAATTCGCTCGCCCCGACCAAAAAGCCTCAGGGCTTCACGATCGATTAAAAAACACAATCGCGATTGCAAAAGCGTACATGAGGATATATGTTGACATTTGGTTCTCTGAAATAGGGTAAGCTGTTCGTCCGTGGCGACAGCAAGATCTTCCGCTTCCAGAATGGAAAGTCCGAGTCCCTTTTCCTGCAGCGCAAGAACCCTCGCCGGATAGCTTGGACTGTTCTCTTCCGTCGCCAGCACAAGAAGGGTATCTCTGAGGTCGGTACCGCCTTTTCTTCATCAGTGGTTTTTTGAGTTTGGTCGTGAAATTAAGATAAATGAGGGGTTTTGGGATGGATGCTCGAAGAGGCGGAACTCTGGTGGAAACAACTGGACCATATGATGTACGAAAAGGGAGACGGATTGATGCTGACGAGAATCTGATATACAGGAAGTTGCTAAGAAGCGTACCCGCCGTGTCGTCAAGCACCAGCGTGCCATCGTCGGTGCCTCCCTCGACGTGATCAAGGAACGCCGCTCTCAGCGCCCCGAAGCCCGTGCCGCCGCCCGCCAGCAGGCCATCAAGGAGGCCAAGGAGAAGAAGGCCGCCGCCGAGTCCAAGAAGAAGGCGGAGAAGGCTAAGAACGCCGCCTCTGCTTCCAAGGGTGCTGCTCAGCGCATCCAGAGCAAGCAGGGTGCTAAGGGTTCCGCCCCTAAGGCTGCCGCTAAGTCTCGCTAAGGGATAGACGGTTTGGCTTGGGATTGGGAGGCGTGAAGGCAAGAATCTCATGGACGGATTTGGGGGCTACTGGAGCTGAAACATGTGTTTTCCTATCACCCAAAAATGAAATGTTCACAAAACTATCGGCGTACAACGGTATAAGACGGTTTCTGCGGATTCTACGGCTATCTCAGGCTCTATCATTTGCGCCCCATGGATTTCATGCAATGTGGAATGAGAAATGGATGTGGGATGATAGCCTCCCGGGATATGCGTCTAGTTAGTGTAGTTCCTGAATGATCTTGCTCGCCTCGGCATAGTCCTACCTCGAACATCTCAGACCACCAGGAATATCTAGCCCGGCTCGAGGCCCAGTAGACATCGAATCTCAAAAGGTTTCTCCAAAAGCGCCTTGTCGAGAGAGTAAGGGTGATTAGCCAGTGTATCTGCACATCTCCGAATTATAACTATACATGAATCGTGAGTTCCTCCAATTTCGAAATCAGCTCCTATAGTTCATCATACCAACTTTGATACTCCGTACAACTGATGTACCCTGTATATATGGGGAGAGTCCCAGGCAGTAGTAGGGTTCAGACCTATCCTAACCCCATTTGGCATCTATGATTTCCCCGGGCATCACTGGAAGATAGCGAACCAACGCAGAAAGTGAAAATAACATTTCATGATTTCGATATAATATGCAATTGAAGAACTCGGATACGCGAACCTCTGAAAGCGCCCTGGATCATAAAGGGTCTCGTCGTTGCAAAGAACAGAAGTACGTATATTTCTGCCTCAGACATCAATAGCCGCTGACTAACCCCAGCCCTTCCGCCCTTCCGAATTTTGCCATCTCGCTTACAGGTCAGCACTAGCGCGATTCGCCCACAGAAGCCCAGCGCAGCGGTGACTCAATCAACCCCCCTTTACCACACCTCGACTTTTCAACTTCCCATCTCGATCGACAAGTTCATCATCACCAGCAGCCATGGGTAAGGTTCACGGATCTCTCGCCCGTGCGGGTAAGGTTAAGTCTGCTACTCCTAAGGTGGGTTATATCTCATTTTCCTCTCGATATTCGTTGTGGCGGGAGGGATGCGTTGGGGTGGTTTGGTGATACTGGATGAGGAACAGGTGGGATTGGTATTTGTGGGAAGGAGCTTGTCTCTTTTGCAGGCCGTTTTGGATACGTGAAAGGGTTGATGTGATGGAAAGATGCAAAAGATTTGGGCATACGAAGCTAACGGAGTTTTTTGTGATATAGGTCGAGCCCCAGGAGAAGAAGAAGCTCCCCAAGGGCCGCGCCATGAAGCGTCTCAAGTACACTCGTCGTTTCGTTAACGTTACCATGACTGGTGGCAAGCGGAAGGTACGCTCACGTCGCTGAGATAAAGAAGGGAGACACCTGGAACAACGGACTGACTCGCCTTCGCAACAGATGAACCCCAACCCCGGCAACTAGATATACCCTACCTAGCGAAAGGAGTCAACTGATAATCGCGGCGGGGAAATGACGATGACGACCACGAAAAAAAGAGAAGAAAAGCGCGATATCCAACGACCTGGACGGTTAATACCCGTTTTCCATACCTAGTCAGAAAAGAACATATCTATGAACGCCGACACGGAAGGCTCAAGATTTTCGATCCAGAAAAGGAGCCGGGGACTTGGGAGTGCTTACGTTGGGGACGGTTCGGTTTGCGGTTGCGGTTGTTTCCTTTTCATGCATGGCTAGTTATTCATGGGTCTGGTATCTTCATCATCATCAAATGGGAACTTCAACTTCGTTACTGGGATCGAATCAGTCTGTCTCACATGGGCTTCGTACGGTGATGCTCGGAGGAGTTACCTTCGCCCTAAAGGGCTGGCGCACTCCTTGAGCCTTCGCATTGTGCTTCGTATTTTCTCTTTACGTAGCTACGTCTTCAAATGCTAGAGGCCTCGACGCCGCTTACTTGGAATCTCCATTTGAAACTTGGGCAAAACCGCTATGTAATCCGTAGATCAAAGCTAATTCTCACGATCCAAACACCTTGGTTCCCCTTCCAAAGGACAAACATCAACCACACTATTTGCATGCATAGTAAATACTTTCCAATCCCGGTTGGATTCATGAATTGTCCTCTGCTACTTCTTCATATGAATGAGCACAACGTGTATAAGAAAGCTTTTGGTCTATGTATACATCTATACTTTAGTAAACCAACTAACAAGCGCCCCGACAAAGCCAGTACCGACCAAGAATCTCTGAACGCCAGTAGAGACGATCAAGAACCGACTCACGAAGCACAGAACAAGCAGATAAGCCCTCAAACCTGGGAGTCATTTTTCCCAGCAATCAGCCTCCCCTCTAATAATAGTGAGCCATCTCCAACCCAGCCTTCTTGAACCCACACTTCAAGTAGAACCCCTCGTTCGCCTCAGAGCAATCCAGGATAGTCTAAATAAGTCCCCTGTTAGCCTTCACCCACCCCATCCAGCACAGAATGAAGAACAGGAATTCACAAACCTTATAAGCCCCAACCCTCTCCGCCACAAAATCCAACGCCTGAATAACCCTAAGTCCCAACTTCTTCCCCTGCTGCCCCTTCTCAACCGCAATGTCCTCAATGTGCCCAACCATACCGAGCGAGTGAATGAACTTGCGCTCGACAATCAGACTCCCCGTCGCAACGACCTTATCGCTCTCATCTACAATAACAAGCAGGTAGTACTCGTCGTTGCGGGACGCGATCCAGTCGTACCGCTTGTTCCAGGCTTCTTCGCTCACGTCGCCGACCGTTGTTAGGATGCGCAGGACGTCGAGGTAGCCCCGGTGATAGTCGGAGCGACGCATCGGTCGGATTGTGTAGCCCGTTGGTAGCTCGGAGGTGACCGTGGGGGAGATGAGGGTGGTTGAGAAGAGGGGCTCTTCGGGGTTGTGGGTTGTGGTGGACATTTTGAGAGGTTGGATAGTTGATTGTGAGATGTAGTATGAACGGTGTCTTCGATTGAGGATAATGTGTTTGTTTCGAGTTGAAGCTGGCTGGTTCGTGGGGTAGTTGAGATTGTAAGGAGGGGTTGAGCGGCGGTGAACGGGCGATTGAGTTTCGGTCAAAGACTATCTCTTCTAACTTGGAGAAGGTAGGAATGCGCAGCGGATATGGAGAGAGCGGATGATGAGAATAAAGCGATTATGAAGGAAAGACGTTGAGTGTCAGGAGAAAAGTTTCGAGTTATCCAAAAACAGATGGTTGAGGCGGAGTATAAAAAGCAGGGACCCAAATCCCAGGGAGCTGAACCACGGTCCCACATGAGACTCTCTGAGATTGGACAGGTATTTATAGATCCAGGACTGTTCGACACAATTTACCTCAAGCCGATGGAAAAAAAATTTCCAGTGTACTCTGGACGGGTTTTGGATATCCAGAGTGTAGTTCCTTTCTTGAATAGGTCGCCACCTGAGAATGGGATGCAAGTTGTTCCTCTCCTGAGTTCCAAAAATAAGCAAGCCAAGACATTGACAATACGCAATACTGACACAAAAAATAGTACAATATATTTCCAGTATACTAGTTAGAATAGCTAAAGTCCGCTACAATGTTTTATACCTCTAGTATAACACCCTCAAACTCCTAACGCTCGTCTATTTCTTCTCCTTGGGACTCAGCATCAGCTCAGGACGGACGTACTTGTCGAAGTCCTCCTCGCTGAGAGCCTTGAGTTCCATAGCACTCTGCTTGAGGGTGAGGCCCTTCTTGTGGGCGTTCTTGGCAACCTTGGAGGCCATGTCGTAGCCAATAACGGGATTCAGGCAGGTGACAAGCATCAGACTACCAAAGTTAGTAATTAAATTTAGATATGTAAAAGTAGGCAAGACCTACCTCTCGTGAAGGAGAGAGTTGATTCTAGGCTCATTGGCCTCAAGACCAACGACAAGGTTCTTCTCGAAGCTCTTCATGCCGTCGGCAAGGATACGCACGCTGTGCAGCAGGTTGCGGATCATGAGGGGCTTGAAGACGTTGAGTTCGAACTGGCCGTTCATGCCGCCAATGGTGGCAGCAACGTGGTTACCCATAACCTGGGAGCAGACCATGGTCAGGGACTCGCACTGGGTAGGGTTGACCTTTCCAGGCATGATGGAAGAACCGGGCTCGTTCTCGGGGAGGATAAGCTCGCCGAGACCGCAGCGGGGACCAGATCCGAGGTAACGGATATCCTGGGCAATCTTGAACAGAGAGCTAGCAAGAGTGTTCAGGGAGCCAGAAGCCTCAACGATGGCATCGTGGGCAGCAAGAACCTCAAACTTGTTGGGGGCGGTCTTGAACTCGGTGCCGGTCAGCTTGGAGACCTCGGCAGCAATAGCCTCATCGAAACCCTTGAAGGTGTTGAGACCAGTGCCGACAGCAGTACCACCCTGAGCAAGGTAGCGCAGGTGAGGCAGAGAGGCCTGGACGCGCTCGATGTTGCGGTCAAGCTGGGCAACGTAACCGGAGAACTCCTGGCCAAGGGTAAGAGGAGTAGCGTCCTGCAGATGGGTACGGCCAATCTTGATAATGTGCTCAAAGTTCTCGACCTTCTTCTGGAGAGCGTTGCGGAGGCTGGTCAGGGCAGGCAGCAGAGTGTTCTCGAGCTCCACAACGGCAGCAATGTGCATGGCAGTGGGGAAAGAGTCGTTGGACGAAGCAGACATGTTGACGTGATCGTTGGGGTGGACGGGCTTCTTGGAGCCCATCTTACCTCCCAGAATCTCAATGGCACGGTTGGAGATGACCTCGTTCGAGTTCATGTTGGACTGGGTACCAGAACCGGTCTGCCAGACGACCAGAGGGAAGTGGTCCAGGAGCTTGCCATCGGCGACCTCGGCGGCCGCCTGCTTGATGGCCTCGCCAATCTTGGGGTCTAGAACTAATTAATACACATTGACTTGGTAGAGAGCTCCGCAGTTTGATGCTTACCGAGGCCGTAATTCATGTTGACGGTGGCAGCGGCACCCTTCAGGATACCGAAGGCCTTGACGACGGCATCGGGCATGCGGTCCTGAGGCTGGTTGATATCGAAGTTGCCCAGGGAACTATTCATCCGTCAGCCATTCATTCCGCTCTTTTGCATATTCAATCAACATCATCATCATACCGCTGAGTCTGAGCACCCCAGTACTTGTCGGCGGGGACCTAGATCTGTTCGTCAGACCTTGTATAGGATCGTTTCGGAATTGCCTGTCGTACCTTGATTTCGCCGAAGGCGTCACTCTCAGTGCGGGATTCGGAAGCCTATGTTCGCCAAAGTTAGCCTTGTCTGATCAGCGGCTTAATCTGATCCCGCAGAACCATTGAAGTACCATACCATTGTGACGGTCGAGCTGAAAGATCTCTTGTTTGAGAAAGACTGGAAAAACTCAAGGCGGGGGAACTGTAGTGACTGTCGGCTATTGGAGCTCAGCGCACGTCGGCTAGTGAGCGAAGCGGGGGAGCGAGCAGCCAACGTCAGGCCGGTGCGGGCAACTGCGGAGGTGTTGGATGCTCTGGCGACCGCATGTGTCACGGAGCTCATCGAGCGCACCGCGGTTCGGGAGGCCAT
Organism: Aspergillus undulatus; assembly: GCF_047715775.1. Taxonomy (NCBI): domain Eukaryota; kingdom Fungi; phylum Ascomycota; class Eurotiomycetes; order Eurotiales; family Aspergillaceae; genus Aspergillus; species Aspergillus undulatus. Next base: position 166,677 of record NW_027396667.1, read on the forward strand.
GGCGAAAGATTAAATGCGGGAGAGTATAAAAAGGTCGGGAACCCGAGAGACGAAGTAGATGCAGAGCTTGTGCTAGCAGCAATTGGGGGTATTATGCCCACTAGAGGAGAAAACAAGGGAGAAAAAGTGCTCCGAAAGGCGGCCAACACAACAACTTAAGGATTCAGCACTCTGCGACCTTCGACAGCTTCTGGAAGCCTTCACTTTGAGCTGCCCTCCGAAGCGGCCGGCCGATTTCTCCCGGCCCGGTATTACGGTTACGCGACTGCTGATGTCAGAGCAGGAAATGCATGAAAATTGTGTATGGTACGGTTTCACGTCTCAGCGGATAAACCAAGATCCTCTAGTTCCCTTCATCCTAAACACCGTCTCCATGTTCTTCTAGGACAGCAATTCCTTCTTCATCGTGTCAATCACTTTCGCATTGAACATCTTGGCAGACTCCAAGATGTCGTCCAAACCGCTAAAGGTGTGCGGAGCTCCTGGGACCCCGACCAATTCTACTCGTCCGCCGGCCACTTTCAGCTTGTCCGCATACACTTCGGCTTCGTCTCGCAGAGGGTCCATTTCGGCACTGAAAACCAACGCTGGCGCTAGATTGGAGAAGCTGGAGGCCAGCATGGGAGAAATCTTCCAGTCCTAGGTTGAATTTGCGGTGAGAATCTGAACACAGGCAATAATGACCTTTTGAGCAACTTACTTCGTCCGACAGAGCAGGACGAGGCACGCCCAGGAAATGTTTATGGAAGTATGACATCCTGGCAACTGGCAAAGCTATCGTGTACTCCATCTCGCGGTATGACTCGTATGGGCAACCTTCCCGGTCGAATTGACCATCAGGCGTGAAAGGGCTGTGCAAGTCGCAGACGGGCACCACAAGGGCCTGCAACGCAAGCGGGATTTTGGCGTTTCGACAGTGATGAGCTATCACCGCCGAAAGATGACCCCCAGCCGATGGTTAGCCTACTGAGATCCTGTTCACATCGAGATGGAATTCATCTGCTCGCGACCGAACCTAAAGAAACAGGTCAGGGCAAGGGGCAAATGCACCGCCAGAAGACGAACCCAGTTGAAGGCCGCCCAGCAGTCATCTACTGCGGTGGGAAATCTATACTCTGGCGCGAGTCGATAGTCCACATCAAACGCCACCAGTTGACCCGCGAGTCCATCAACGAGGCGTTTACAAGTCATGATCAGTCGCAAGGTTCCCAAACACCCAGCCACCTCCGTGGAAGTTGACGTAAACGGCTCTCTTCTTGGGCTTTCCTTGTTCGTCGAGGATAGATGCGGGCTCGAAAATGCGGACCTTGATCTCTCCGTCTTTAACCGCGCATGTCTGCTCAGTGATGCGGAAAATATCCGGTCCTGCAGCACGGCCGTAGGAAGTCAAGTACTTGGCCGGGTCTTTGCGAAAGGCTTCAATCGACACCTCATGAGTATGCAGCCGCCCCGCATTGTACTTGTTGTAGTACTGAACGTAGACTGGGTCGAAACGAGGGACTAGTTCCGTAGGTATACTATTATGCAGAGGCTGGACGATAGATGCAGGACGCAGTTCATGCAGGTCCTTATTTCCCGCCATTGGCTACTAAGCAAACAAAGAAGGTCTTATGGTTGAGATATCAGAGGTTTGGTACACAAGCAATAGAAACGGATGTCAAAGTGGTGGCTGCGATGAAGATGAAGATGCGGGGGTGTGATCCTCTCCCTTCTTCCAACACCTGATCTTTCTCTTCGTCTCCAACGCCTTGGAAGCCTGAAGCAGAAACCCTCAAGGACGCAATGTTGTAGTACGAGTCCACTAACTCACCCATCATTAATGATCATTCGATAGCGCTCTTGATCATTATCACCGTCAACCATTCACCAGAGATCTCGAATCCCCTCGGCCCGCTGGTCGGTTACCGCCGGCTATTTCACCAACCCGCTGGATGGCCACCCCAAATTGATTACTACATACATCCAGCTGACTTCTGGCTTCATGGATCGGTCTAGGGAATCAAGAGGATTTCCGACTATCCCATCATGTCGAGCAAATCAATTGACGTGAATGTGGTTGCGGGCACGGGACCATATCCGGGCCCGCGCACGAAATGTTGAGAACGTATGGATGACTACGAGTGAAACCGCCGTCACTGGCGTATCAGTCCGCTTCTACTCTCTTGGCTAGGCACACAAGATGAAAGGACCTTATACGCTCGAGGAGGACCAGAATCAAGCGGCTGTAACTGCCAGGTCAGTTCTGTCTGGTTCCAAAAGAACTTTTTTTGAGGAACCAATGACATTGGCAACCAGCAGTCAATTCATAGGGGCGATATCGGTCCCATTATGCCAACCCAGGACGCCACAAGATCTATATCTTGATGCTTTTTCCGGCTCTCTGTATGTCGCAGGCTTTGACTAATACATACATGACGTTCGCGGGAAGATCTCGCCTAGTATAAAAGTGCATCCACTTCTCCACTCCGATTCCGCACTTCACATCTGCGCAACCCCTCTGCAGGACTTTGGACATCAATCACGATGACCGTTCTCACCGTCAATCCAGTACCTCCGGACGAGATCTTCGCCCTCAATCGCGCATACACAGACGATGATCACCCGCAAAAGGTCAACCTCGGTGTAGGTGTCTACCGCACCAACGAGGGCCAGCCATGGCCTCTGCCCGTTGTCCAAGAAGCCGAGAAGCAGCTCGCAAAGGAGAACAATCTCATGCGCCACGAATACACAGCCATTGAAGGCGACAGAGCTTTCCTACCAATTGCCCGGGACCTCATGTTCGGCTTCGACGCGGACTCCAGCTCTGAGAAACAAGAATCAGCGAAGGCACGCATTGCTACCGTCCAGACAGTCGCTGGCACAGGCGCGAACCACCTCGGTGCCCTTTTCCTCAAGACACACATGAAGCCTCGAACCGTCTGGCTCTCCAACCCTTCCTGGGCGAACCACCTCACAATTTGGGAGCTCGCAGGCGTGCCCCGCAAGACCTACCCCTACTACTCCGCCGCCACCCGTTCCTTCGACTTCGAGGGCATGATGTCCACCCTCGAATCTGAAGGCCAGGAAGGCGACGTCGTCCTCCTCCACGCCTGCGCCCACAACCCCACAGGTCTGGACCCTAACAAGGAACAATGGCGCGCCATCATCGACCTCTGCGAGCGCAAGCGCATCTTCCCCTTCTTCGACTCCGCATACCAGGGTTTCGCCTCTGGGTCAGTAGACGAAGACGCCTACGCCGTGAGATACGTCCTCAACGAGAAGCCGCACATGGAGTTCTGCGCCGCGCAGAGCTTCTCCAAGAACTTCGGTCTCTACGGTCAGCGCGTCGGCGCATTCCATTACGTCCTTAATGTGGGATCCGAAGATCTCCGCGACACAGTTGCCGTGAACCTCTGCCATATCATCCGCGGCGAGTACTCTATGGGGCCCACGGCCGGGTGCAGCATCGTCAAGAAGGTCCTCACAAGCCCCGAGCTCACGGCGCAGTGGCATGACGATCTCAAGACCATGAGCTCGCGCATCATCTCTATGCGACAAGCACTCTACGACGAGCTTGTTAGGCTCCAGACCCCGGGTACCTGGAAGCATATTGTTGAACAGGTAGACTCCCTCCCTCTCTCTCTACTCTTTCCAGATTGGTCAATCCTTCAATTGATCTAACCATTCCCGCAGAACGGCATGTTCTCCTACACCGGCTTGACCCCCTCACAAGTCTACGCCCTAAAGGACAAATACCACATCTACCTGCTCAAGTCCGGCAGAGCCTCGATCAGCGGGCGTGAGTTCTAATTCCCACTCCTTCATTCCCATTTTCCGTTTCATTGCATCTAACGAGCTTTCTCCTTCATCACAGTGAGCTCCAAGAACGTAACATACGTCGCCAGAGCCATCGACGAGGTCGTACGGAACATCAACTAGACAATTCTAAATTAGAAGGCATACGTACTAAGCGACACTACTAGATATGTGAATGAGACACGTAGTGATGCAGTACATGACCTATCTGAATAGGAGGCGTCCAAGGGAGGAGCGACCGGGGTAACCTCCTGATTCTGTCGCACCTGCCTTCGAAGTGCAATGGAGTTTAAGCAACGCAATTTAAGGAAGGAACCATTTGCTCGTCGCACCTGCCTTGCGAATATATATTGATCGTGCGAGGTCGAGAAGGTGAGGCCATCTGCACTTCCAAGTTAGAATTGGAAAGACCGAAGTAGCAAATGGAATAGACAAGGACTAGAAGCTGAATAGTCCTAGGTCTGATTGGAGACACGATTAGTGAATATCTTGATTGCTCGTGACACGAATCATTAAAGAGAACTATCTAAACTGAACCCTCTACTATACAGAATGGTAGCTAATACGTCGAGGTCAACAAAGATAAAGCAAATAAAATATGACAGCAATAATTGAGAATAATGTAGAGATAGAAGGCAACAGCTGCGTGATGGCATGGCGTTAGAGAATCATCCGCAAGGAGTCAGTCATAAAATGAGGTCAAACAGGTAAGGTAGGAGTAAAATATACAGTACTCGAACGCAGCGCTGAACAGTCAGTTGATTAAAGGAATTAGAGAGGCACCTCGTTGAAATCCGACTCCCCGTTGCTATCCTTTCCCTTACCCTTCTCCTCTTCCTTAGGGCTTGATGTATCCCCGTCGTCTTCTTCGTGGTCTTCTTCTTTCGCCTCTTGCTCCTTGGGCTCTTCACGCGAGCTTTCAACCTTGACTTCATTTCCATTGGCATCTACATCAACTATTGACGCCGTCTCTGACTTGATATCACCATTAGTTTCGGGCTCGTCCTTTGGTGGTGTCATAGGTTGAGTATCCTTAGCCTCAGAGTCCTCGTCCTTTGGAGGTGGCTGCGGCGGGTTCTCTGCTTCCTCAGAAACTCTATCATCGTCTTCTGCCTTTGGCTGTCCGCTCATATTAGCCCCGGGGAACGGAGTGGGAGGTGGCTCAGAAGTGTTTAGTGTCCCTTCTTGTTGGTTGCCAGGAAGAGATAGGGATTGCGACTGAGATTGATGCGAAGGGGACGCTATGGAGGACGTGGTGCGTTGATGTTGTGTCGAGCCATGAAGAGCACCGAGTTGTCGGGCCTTAGGGTCGGCGTTGAGATAGTATCCCCTCACGCTAACGATAGTGCCCTCTGCCTCACAGGCATCCACCCATTCCGGTACCACGACGGGGATGTTCATTTCGACCGCCTTCTCCCATAGCGGACCTCTACCTTCAGTACAGACAAAGTGCGTAGTATCGATTCGGACTGAGTCGATGAGCTTTCCGCCAATGCGGTCCAGAGCCTCGGCCAGGGCATCCTTTCGTTGAGGGTGGAGGACACCAGTGGTGACTGTGATACCAGACAGGTCCGTCATCTTGTGCGTCCGGCAGGTCAGCTTCTCCGATTGGTATGTACCGGCAGTCGTGCGTAGGACGAGGTGGAAAGTGTATTCCGAGTGGATGGCGAGACCACTTATCTTGGTGCTGCGCGTCTCGAGCGGCCGGGGGATGGAACCCGCCTTGGAGCCATTGCGGTATAATGAAAGTGTCTTTAGAGACGCGGTAGCAAGGTCAATAGGGTCCCATTCGAGGACAAGGGAGGTCTGCGTAGCGTTGCGGAGGCGGAGGACTGGTGGTGAAGGAGTCTTAATGCCGTAGGTGTTGAGTATACGCTTCTGAAGACTCTGAAAAGCAGCTGCATTGGCAGCTTCTGCGGAGTTATTGCGCGATACAGTGATATCAACGATGCTTCCGGAGGTGATGTTGTTAGGGAGGAGGACCGAGGGGAATTCAATCTAGGAGCAAGTTTAGCTTTGGTCGCCACGTGGGATGAGAGGTGAAAACTATTGTTCCCTGCTACTGTTGACAGTTCCAGAGAGGACCCGCAACCAGGCAATAGTTCCTCCAAGTGAATCATTTTTGGGCAATGGGAGTGCTCACGAGGCGGTTGTCCTGGGTCAACAAGACGGCGACCCCAGCGTCGACCTTTCCAACGGTCAGGGAGACCAGCATTCTGGCGCACGGGCTCTAATCGACAATGCCACTAATCACGGTACATCCAGGGCGATGGAGGGAACTGAATAGAAGCGCTGAATGTCTTGTCAGCGGTGATGCCTGAAAAGGAGATGAAGTTGGCTTTGATTGTCTGGAGATCGGCCCCAGTTAGCGAAGATGCCAAGCTGCGCCAGACTGGGGAGCCGCATGTGTCAGGAGCATTCGTCATCACGAGACTGGAAGTTATTGTTATGCTCCGAGCATCGAGGTATTCTTTCCAAGTTCCCTGGCTCAGGGTATTGTGCATTTAGAAATCCATGTCTATCTTCATTTCGTGATCTCGGTACAAACACATCAAAGTGTATATTACGGCTAATAATACATGGGTATCACTTTACATTCATTAAAAAATAAACACCCGATGTTCGGGCCTAGGAAGCTCTATCCTTCGTTTTTGATTTCCCACGGCTGCGCTGTTTATGTTTTTGCCCTGTTCTCGGCCCCTGTTGTCCTCCTTGGGTCTTAATGAGCATCCATTGTTGCTTCTGGATCAAAGCGTCCACCACGGTGCCCATCTCCTTCCGCCACGCTAGACCGTCCCCCTCAAGAGATGCCGGAGAGAGATAGATAGTGAGAGTGCCCTTCATGTTTCCCGAGGACTCGGTGACAGTCTGAGAAAGTGGAGTGTCTGAGCGTATCCTTTTGCCCTCTGCGTCGTATCCGCGCGCTTTCATTTCGTGTGTGAAGGCTGCTCGCGCTCTTCGCGCACACCACGATCGGACCACTTTTTTGTGACTTGATAATGAAGCGGTTGAGACTCTCCACCACAGAGTATTCCGATCACGGTTATCGCACATGTACCTGATCTTCGGCAGAATCGGATTGCCGGGGGAGTACAGGATGTACCGCTGAGCAATTGCCGTCAGGAGCTGCTTTGGGGCATATTTGGCCGAGAATAGCGTCGTGGGTACCAGCAATTTCGACATTTTCATGGACAATACACCACAGAGAGAAGAAGGAATCGGCCCATGGGGTTCATAAAGCGTCGGAAGCGAGACGCAGAACAGGTATCCAGGGGTGCAATTGGCAGCCGGAAGAGAACGGTGCCGACCAGCAAAGAACGAAATCAAGATCAATAAGGACCTCTGAGAACTGAAAGGTTTCCAGCTCAAACAATCCAGCATAAAATTCAGGCGGGTGAGCGGAGATAGAATCGGCTTTGGCTTGTGGCGAGCTTTAGGCGGAGTTCAGGCCGCCACCATCGCTGACATAAGCCATCACAAACCTGATTGAGAGCGAGATTTAAAGGCACAAAGTCACCCCACTTTCACCTCTCTTTGGCTGCCCATTTCCTTTCATCTCTTCCGGTCTCCTTTACGATTTTCTGATCCGGCATACCGCTCCCAGCAACTCCAACTGCTAGGGACCCTTCAGTATGCCCAAGAACAAGGGAAAGGTATGGCTCACCGTCTCTCTTCTCCAATCACCCCGCCTTGCCATATTTTCGCTGTGTGCCGCCCAACTTCGCCTCCGCGCCTACCGCACATTTTGCCAGCAGTATTCTCTGTGCTCTGAGACGGACATATTGCCCAGGGTGGCGAAAGGAGTGACAAGTGTTTGGAGCAGTTTTACGCTTCGTTCTCGCCATCAACTACAGATGCTAACAAAATCTACGTATAGGGCGGTAAGAACCGTCGTCGCGGAAAGAACGAGAACGACAACGAGAAGCGTGAACTCGTGTTCAAGGAAGAAGGCCAGGAGTATGCGCAGGTCGTGAAGATGCTCGGCAACGGCCGTCTCGAGGCCCTCTGCTTCGACGGCGAAAAGCGACTCGCACACATCCGTGGCAAGCTTAGGAAGAAGGTCTGGATCAACCAGGGCGATATCATCCTCCTTTCGCTGCGTGACTACCAGGACGAGAAGGGCGACGTCATCATGAAGTACACCGCCGACGAGGCCAGAAGTCTGAAGGCCTACGGCGAGCTGCCCGAGCACGCCAAGATCAACGAGACCGACACCTACGGGCACGAAGGTTTCGAGGACAACGTCGAGTTCGACGAGGACCGCGACAGCGAAGAAGAGAAGGAAGTCGATATCGACGATCTCTAAACTCCTTACCCACCACCGATATCTTTATCCATATTCCCACAAGAGCCGCTGGGTTCTTCCCGCCAGCTTCGACTCTTTCGGCCCTTCGTTTCTATTATTGGCGTAGCCACCCACACACCATTGCGCGGCGACAAATCCACCGTCTTGTCTTTCATGAGCGGTAATAGATGCGTGACGAGACATCGGGGTTTGCGGGCCCTCCCCGCTTCGGCCAATTCGGAAGACCTGTGCTCTGTCAAGCTTCAAATATGGATCATTGATATTCGGAACACCGAAGGGTTGTTTTATGACGATGATGGATTGGATATACGTCCCTCTCCCGTATATGTCATTGTGAAAAGCGCTCTTCAGGTTTTACAGTAAAAGGACGCGGCGCGTGCAGGGTCAGCTGTGCTGATCTTTCGCGTCAACGATCCCTCTTTCTATTTCCTTTCTTACGCACCTTGCTCGTTTCTTTTATGTTGAAAAAGCTTGGATGATAGATTAATGAAAGGGTTATGAATCATAGATTTTCCTACAATTCGTAATCTATCCTCATGAGTAATGGATCCTTTCACCATAGTAAATCGTACAGGACGTCGTCAACCTCAGCCCCCCTCAAACACACTCTTCCGAAAGAACCCAACAACCTGTCTCGCAGCCTCCCGCCCCATAAACGGATCCAACTGCTCAACATCCATATTCGCAATCTCCGCAATATTTCCCGTCTCCAGTATCAACCTCTCCAACACCTGAGGCGATACACCCGGAACAGCCCTCAACATCTCCTGCGGCAACAGGTTAAACGTCCTATGCTCGATCCCCGAAGCCGTCATGACGTCGCCAGACCCCGTCTCTTCCGTGATATCTACATCGAGACCGATCTGCACGGCCCGGACAGGGTCCGGCTCCGGCGCGTTCTTCTTTAGCTCTGCGAAAATCTCGGCTGTTTGGTAGGGGCTAGACGACCAGATTATCTTTAATCGGGGGAAGGCTAGTGCTAGGAGGACGAGAAGGTGCTGTGCTGATTTCGGTACGGAGGGGTTAATAAGCGCGCTGCTGGACGACAAGGACGTCGTGACGGTCCCCGAAGACGAGAACCCAAAGTCCGTGAGGAAGGTGGTCCCCGGTGTAGAGGCCGACGTGAACGCGTCGAAAGTGAACGATTTGTTCTCGTCGAATTCGATCAGCAGGAGGGGGGACTTGTAGTGCTGCGTCATTGTTTCCGCTTGGTTGTAGAGGCGCCCGTTGCGTAGGGATGAGAGCAGGTCGCGGACGGACTTGCGCTCGACGCAAATGTCCGGCGTGAGGACGTAGTCGCCGACTGTTATTTGGCAGGGGACGATGATCATGTTGTTGCCGTGGAGGAGGGAGGGGAGCGCGGAGCGGAACTCGCGGACGTCGACAACGACGCGTGGGGGTGAGGCTGTTGCTGTTAGGCGGCCGCCGCCGGCGATGCGGGTGTTTACTGTTCGGAGGAATTGTTCTTGGGGGTCTTCGAGGCTTTTGTCGTGGGTGAGGGTTACGGCCATATTCTGTTGTGTTGGGTTAGCTTTAGGTTTTGGGGTTGGGGGAGGGTGTGTCTTACGCTCTTCTCTTTGATGAGCTTTGTGAATGAGTCCTTCTCGCGCCTTACGGCACTCAGGTACCGTTGCTCTTCGACAGAGCCGCCGTAGTACATGAAGTATACTCGCACGTTTCTTCCCACGTGCGAGCTGCGGTACACTTCTACTCGGCGAATGAACGCAGGGTCGGGCTCATGCATTATGATATAGCGAGGGCGGACCTCTTCGAGGATATGCTCATCCATGTCGCCGTCGAACGGATGTACCATGACCAAATCATCCATATCGTACAGTTCGTAGAAATCACCCATGTCCTCAAAGTCATCTATGATGATCTCTTCTTTGATAGTTTCCTCGACTTCCGTCGGCTGGATTTCATCCAGAAGACCAGACATCTGATCCGAAGCCTCGGTCTCTGTTTGAACGCTGCTATTCGGTGGACGAGGCATTGCGACTGAGACCGCACCTCCACCGCGGACTCGACGCCGTTTGTTCGGAGGAGCCCTTCCTTGTTGAGGCGACAGGCGCGGCGAGTCCCGGCTTGACCCTGCCTGAGGTGCCTCATTTGCTGGTTGTCCTGACAGGTTCTTGTTAACATTGGACAAGGAGCGTTTCCAGTTGATATAATCCCTTAGCTTCCGGCGCAGCATCACATCTCCGGAGCGTCTTTTCTCTTGCTTGTCTTCATCTGCATCATCCGGCCTCTCATCTTCCACTTTGGTATGCATGGTTCCCAGGTACTCTCGAAGTTGACGGCACATGCGTTGATCAGCGCACATTATCAGCACTGTGCTATTCGATTCATCTGTGTTGACGGGGCTCAGATAAGCATCTGTTTCAATTTCCTCAAGGATCTCGGCGAGAGCCTCCCATTTCGGTTGTTCCTCCAATACAGGCCGAAGTGTAGTGGGCAAGGAATTCATAGATGAATACGCGGGAGCGTTGCCAATCTTCCCTTCATATACTCGAGATCTCGCTGTCTGGAAAAGAACATGGGCGGCGTCGAGAAACAGCCAAGGTGAATAGTTGTGTCTCGTAGACCCTGGGGGTGGGGAATGCGCTGTCACGATGGTATCTAGATATTTCACAAACGAGACAGCATCGTAAGTGAGCAGAGCACTGGTCATTGTCAGTAAGCGCAAGCCAAAAATCCAAAAGCAGCTTAATGACGTACTGGAGTATTGCCCGAAGGTCACTGAGGTCGCTCACGATCTGTCTAGTTCTAGAACTCACGCGATGCCACATGGGGTCAAGTTGACGCCTGATAGCAATGTCGAAGCTTCTATGCAGGGCACTGTCCAACGTCCAATCAGCCATATCTAAGCCTGTGTTTGCCTTCTTGAGCTCTCCGATGCAGAGCTCGACGCACTCGAGAACCGCGTTCTGTATTTCTCGCATCTTGTCGGTCATGGGGATCTCAAGCTCAATTACTTCAGCCTTTCGATGGCCTTCCAGCGATTCGGCAACTGTAACGTGAAAACGCGGCCATAATGACGCTTTCCGCAGAAACAGGTTCCGGAGTGAGTTGGCCAATGGCGCAAAGCCTGTCGTGAAAGGTTCAGGAGAGTCAGAGAACGCTTTTAGGAAACCGCTTTTGTTGGCGTGACGAAAGATCCGGATAATGAACGCTTCGGTCGAGGTCGCCACGATTCTATCTAGTCAGCTTGGTTACAGCGAGTTGGAGGCAGAGTCTTACTTGTCAGCGTGGAGTACCACCAGTCCCGTCACCTTTTCTGGATCAAGGAGCTCTGGAGCAGGTCAGTAGGTCGAACGCTAGAGTCACTAGTTGGGAGGAACCACTCGACAACAAGTCCACAACTAGTATTCTAGATGTTACACTCAGAATACCACCCTCGGCGTATATCTTCTCTCTAGAACACTGTCAATATTCAAGCTCAGGATTTTGGAATGGCACACACACCGCATGGGTACCGTAGCTCTATCTGTATTGATGACCTTGAGGCCCATGGCGAGAGGAGTTTTGCTAATCGCATAATGCTCGGCCAAAGCTTCGAGTCGTCAACAACGCTCCGCTTGCCGGGTCACAGCTCGCAACATACCCTCGCCGATCCATTCGTTTTCGCGATCGTCTGCGCCAACCAGCAGAACCAGGTTATTTCCCACTGCATCATAGAAATGAAGTAGATTCGTTATCAGGCGGAGGAGCCCCAGGCCCCGAGCGAGGATGACCAGCTCATCGTCCCCGCGGAGTTCGGTGAAGATGTCCTGCTGGAATTGCTGCAAGGTTTATGATCAGCGGCGGAAACACGATTTTTCAGGACATGAGCATAGAGAACGTACTAACGGCAAGGACAGCTTCACCGGCGCATTCTGTCGTTCAGGCGGCATGAGGAGCCTCTTGACGCGAGCAGAGCTTCTGATCGCGCAGTGACGAGGATGTCCAACACATGGTCACGTGGTATGATGCAATCTATACAGGCCTCCATCCCAGCTTGTTCTCCAACTTCATAATTGATGTAGAAGGAATTAGGAGGTGTTAACCCCATTAATTGCCCTTTATCAACATGACGAGCGGGATTGGCAGGTCTAAGTGTCATATACTGTTTTGCATAAATGACTACTTGTTTACTCAAGCATCTTCAATAAACAATCTCAGTCAGATTAAGCTAATTCCGGATAATAACCACGTAACTCGTTATATTGTCATCCACATCTCGTCCTGTGGTAACACGGATAATTTATTTGTTCAGCTCCTTCATGCGTGCCTCGATCTCCTCTCTAGACGTCTTGGGTGGCATGTCTGCTAGTCATTAGCTGTCTGGAAGACGTTTGACCGTTAGATGGACTAGAAGAGATGAAACTCACTGTCAGGAATTTGGGGACCCTTTGAGAGATGATCTTGGGCAGTGGCTTTCTTGATCTGGTCTTGAGAACTCGAAGAATCGTCGTCGTTGCTTCCTGGAGCGAAAGTCTTGGGATCTGGCAGGACAGGCATTATTGTGATGAATGGAAGTTGATGCCGTGAGATAGACTGTTCTGATAATAAAACTTTTGACTGGGTACGTAGATAGATCAACAAAGTCCGTGCGTGTCGCTTTGGATGAATGATGGAGAAAGTGACTGCCTGGAGGTTACGACTTTACACTTTATATGCTCGTTGAGCATGCGAAGTATAATGACGTCATTTAAGGAAGTGCAGAGATCCGAACCAGGGCCGAGCATGTCGATACGGAGTATACAGAGTACTTTTGTAGTGCTTGGTGGTTTTGCTGGTTTCATATGTGTGGGAAGATGTGGTGGTTTTGGCAGTTGCGCGCTGTTGAGAAGTTCCTTTGTAGACCCTGACTAAATATATAGTTTCGCCTAATTTTGGTAGTAGTTTCGATCATGGATGACCAACGTCAACACAAAATTTCCTACATTTTATGAATGCTAGCGGCTCTCCTTACTTTCAACCAGTTCAATTTAAGCGCAGTAGCTATACAAAGGTTAGAGATGTGCACAGTGTACCTCGCAACCGACACTATGGCGTAAGGCTGCTGTTGCCCAGTCGCATGGAGTTCCCCACCGGGCGGTGCCTCTTTAGTGCCTGCCACTCCGCTCGCCGTCTGCCCGTCACTGTCAACTTCAACTCCGCGACTCGACTTGCTTCTGTCGCCTCTCAACACATTCTCCGGAGACCTCACCCTTCGGATTTACTGAGAAAACTTATATCGCTTCCCTTGACCCCACTCGAAGAACCCCAACGACGGTCTCATAGTACCCACATCCTAGTTCCCAGTCAGTTACGATCCGTCTGCCGCCGACAGGATTAGCTACGTATCTCTGTGCCTAGGGAACAAGCGATCTCCGTTCCTCTGCAATACATCTGCAATGTGCTTAGGGAACCTCACTTAAAAAAAGCCCCTCCTCTTAGTGTCCTATATTCCCACCCGCTCGACTCCGCAACCAAGCCCAGCCTAATTCGACATGCCATCTATTCTAAGTGATGCCGATAAGGAGACGGTTAAGAGAAATGTCCCGAAGCCGGCAAACAAGATACATGCAGTAGCGGTTGCGCGGCTCTTTGTCGCCTATCCAGATCCGCACAAATGGACGTATACCGGCTTACAAGGCGCCGTTGTGCTGGCTAATGACTTGGTCGGGCGCACATTCTGGCTGAAGTTGGTGGATGTATCGGTGAGTGATAAGCAATGGCTCTTCTCAGACTACATTCTAACGTCGCGGTTTTGCCTCTTGTAGCCTGCTGGCAAAGGTGTTATCTGGGACCAGGAAATATATGAGAACTTCCAGTACAACCAAGACCGAACGTTCTTCCACACTTTCGAATTGGACGATTGCGCCGCCGGCTTATCGTTTGCGGATGAGAAGGAGGCAAAGACGTTCATAAAGAAAATGATAGAGCGGGAAAAGAACGCCAGCAAAGAGACACGCCAGACCCCTTTCGCGTCGACCCGAGGACAAGGCCCTGCACCAGTTGCGAACGGAAAGTCTGGCGGCATGGGCCGATCAATCTTCGGCAGCCTGTTGGGACGGTCAAGTGCACCAACGCAAATAACACCTGCGGAACTCCCCCCTGCGCCTACCATTCAAGTCGCTCCACCACCCCCCGCACCGAGTACCACCCCGCCACGCAAGGAATTGCCTTTTGATACAAGTGATCCGTCATGGAAAGGACTGCTAAGCGAGCTCGAGGCAATGGGTTTCACGGAGGACCAGATTGCAGACAATGCCGACTTCATCAAGTCATACATTGAGCAGAAGCAAGCCACCGAGGCACAGTCTGCAACACCTCCTGGTGACGACCGGAGAGGCAAGGCGCCTCCCCCACCTCCTCCGTCTGTACCACCTCCTAAGGCTAGTGCCGTCAGCCCTCAGCACACTGGCAGTAGTTCAGGCAGCCGACGCGGTGCTCCACCACCACCACCACCCTCACGCAAGACTCAAGCCAAGGCAGACGAAGACGTAGCTCCCACCCCTCCTCGGGAACCGTCGCCGCCGCGGGAAAGGTTCCGTGCACCTCCTGCTCTTCCAGATGCTGGCAAGTTTGCGCGTACACCTGGCCCAGCTCCACCTGCACGTCCGAGAGCGTCGTCTGGAACCAACGTTGGACCTCCCCCGCCGCCTCGACCCCCAAAGGCACCAATGGATGATGGTCCGCCTCGATTCGGAGTTCCACCACCCTTCCAAGGAGAACGAAAGGTGTCAGCTCCGCCGGCGCCCCCAAGGAGTAGCCCAGGAGGACCTCCGCCCCCTCCACCTCGCACAGCAAGCCCTGCATCCCCTCCACAACTTCCCCCCAAAGTTCCTGCCTTCCCCTCATCTGGGCCCCCGCCGCCCCCACCAAGAAGCCCGGCCTCTCAACCACCGCCTCCGCCGCCGCCTGTCGCATCCCGGCCTATACCCCCGCCCCCTGCAACCTCAGTTCCGCCTCCGCCGCCGCCGGTTTCG